>NC_092258.1:11920686-12030686 GCF_036320965.1 Panulirus ornatus
TGTGTGAACGTATAAATTCCACTGGGTATACATGTGTAGTTCTAGCTTTTGTCATCTTAGGCTATGTATCCTTACGTCATGTAATAATGCAAGAGTGATTATGTATATGTAGACTATGTTGTTGGAGTTAATGGATACTGAGAGACAGAGTCATTTATTATCTGTCATTCATCAGCCATCATTGATATCCTTATGGTATTATTATGCAATACTTTTCCACGTTATCCCAAGGTATAAAGGAGAAATGACACTGCCCACGTATTCCCTTGTGTCTCGAAAGAGGAGACTTAGAGGGACGGGGGCCGGAATCAGCTGCGAAATCCTCCCTTCCTGTGTTCCTTCTTTTCCTGACCTGGAAACATAGGAAGGAGACAAGAGAGCGACTTTTCCCCCGTGGCTCCTTCGTCTGTTTTCGATTCTACCTCGCAAGGATGTGGGGAAACAACAGAGAGGAATTAAGACAATGTTGTTCTCGGTTACTTTAATTTGCCTTTGTCTTTAACGATTTAGTTTCACTCACCATCATTTTTGTTATCATTTCAGACCATACTGACAGGTTTATATAGACTTGGGCCTTGAGAACCCTGCTGGTCTGTTGTGGACCAGAGATGACCTGCCCTGGGGTCGGCTCCACCTTTCGTTTCGTCCTCTCACGTGAGCTTACAACACATGACACCTCTCTGATGTCGGGTGGGCTTTGGACGCAACACTACTGTGGCCTCTGCTCCACTTCTCAACATTCTCTGAAACACTGTATGACTTTTAGGTGTTGCGTAAGTAGTTGTTTTACCATCAAATTATATGAGAAATTCTGATATGATTTGGCACATTGTTACTGAGTTTCAAGAGAGGTTTTAAGGACAGTGGGTGAGGAGAGAGGGCCAGGGAGTGAGTGGCTCTTGCGGAACAGTCAGGGGTCTGGAGCGTGTGCTGGACGGGCCTGCTGGGGAAGAGCCAGCAGACTGTTGCTTGTGGTGGGTAGATCTGGTGAACAAATGTGGCAGGAGAGTGGTGAAGCCCTGTGAGAGAGAGTGGTGATGCCCTGTGGGAGAGAGTGGTGAAGCCCTGTGGGAGAGAGTGGTGATGCCCTGTGGGAGAGAGTGGTGAAGCCCTGTGGGAGAGAGTGGTGATGCCCTGTGGGAGAGAGTGGTGAAGCCCTGTGAGAGAGAGTGGTGAAGCCCTGTGGGAGAGAGTGGTGATGCCCTGTGGGAGAGAGTGGTGATGCCCTGTGGGAGAGAGTGGTGATGCCCTGTGGGAGAGAGTGGTGAAGCCCTGTGGGAGAGAGTGGTGAAGCCCTGTGAGAGAGTGATGGGAGAGAGAGAGAGATTTGAACGTGAAAGTACGCATCACCAAGCGATTGTGTCTGGAAGAGGAGAACCGGAGTCCACCTGGCATCTTTTCCAGGCTTCTTTTGCGTCTGTCTGTACCTACCGGGAAAGCCGATGGAGGACAGTTTTCCCAGGCTTACAGGACCCAAGACGGCAGCAGAGGTGGTGCCTGACACCATACATGGACAGGTAGGTGCCATACTTCCCTCGAGGTGAGTGTGTGTGTATATATGTGTGTTGTTCTCTCTACGTGCATGTGGGAGGGAGCTTTGTACTCGTAGGGGGACTCACTGCCTCGAGTGTGTGTGTGTGTGTGTGTATGTGTCGCCAGTCAGCCGGTGGGTGGGAGCACAGCTGCTCATACCACCTCGAGCTGAGTGTCCGCTCACGATCTCTACACTTGCCCTGGTGCTTCTAACGCCTCGACAGACCTTGCGTTGGTGATCTGAGTTCTTTGTCTTCTCCCCACCAGTTCGGGAGCATTGCCAGGGACCTGAGACTTCCGAGAACGATACGACGACTTACCAAATCAACGCCTTCGGTAACGGCCACCGGTTAACGAAGACAGCGGCCATCACTGCCCGCCTGGTTTGCAGTGAGTGTGTGTCGTGTTTGTGTCGTAGGTGGAGGGAGGTTCACGCCAGTGAGGCACCATCTCCTTACCTCGATGTATTGTCTCGTCTGTGTTCTCCACTTCTTTCCCTGAGCCAAGTCTCGTGTTAGGCCTCATAAGTGATCGATATCATACTTCGATCGAGGAAACTGTTAAGACTTCTCAGTAATCAGGGAATTACTTCATTTTTTTTTATCTTTACCAGGCGAGTGTGTGGTGGTGGTGGTATTAGTGGTGATAAAGTTTATGGTGGTGAACAGTGATGACGTTGTGGTGTGTGAGGTCTATGGAGTGGTAGTGATCTGGTTGGTGGGTCACGGTGAGTGGGGAGGAGAGTGGTCGTGCCTGGTTATAGAGATGGTGGTGGGAGGGACGCAAGGAAGATGCTGGTGTGAAGACATACACACACACAAGCGTCTGCCCACGGCGCCATCTAGATGTCTCTAGCGACCTCTTGTATGTGTGTGTCGTGTATGATTAATAGATAAGAAATGGTTTATTGAATTGATGTAGCCATTTGGCTGAAAATGCACACGAGGAATTACATAACTGAGGTCATATGATAGTAACTAGTTAATCACAAAAGAGCTTAAGATCAAGATAGGGCTGGATACTTCTGCTCTTTGGATAAACACATGAGTAAGGTATATCTGGACAGTACAGGGAGTTTTACAGAGCATATCTTATGGTTTATACGTTATACATCTAGTGGTAATTCGTTGAACATCAATTGATGTAACATTACATATTGGTTGATGTGGAGGAGTATTGTGGTGACATACATTATGTATTAAATGGTAAACATTAAGTGATTTAAAGTTACATACTTGTTGAACTGTAGTTGACATATGTAATGTACTTAATAGTGAACGTAAATTGGAGAATATTTTCAGGTTGTTTGCGTTACAGTAATATAGTGTTTGACCTACTCATGATTACGTGAAAACTAGGGCATTTGCTGCTTGCTTAGCTGTGCACTTGTTCATCGACTATTTATGACTCTCGCTGTAGTAGGTATGGGACAGTTCATATACCTGCGCGAGCACTGGTTGGTACAAGGAGACTGTGGTGACGAGGGTCAGTTGGGCGATCGTCTCTCTAACCCTCGAGGAAATTTAGTGGGTGACTCTGGTCAGCTGGGTCACCCCTTCAACGTTCAGGGGCCGTGGTTTTTGTTTACACTGAGGCGACCGCGTCTCCAACGTGTGTGTGTGTGTGTGTGTGTGTGTAGTGACCCCAGCCTCCTCCATCCTTGTCCTCAGAGGACTGTGGCAATGCAATGGTGACTGTCCCGAGGATCGTGGGCGGGTCAGAGGCCAGCGAGCACGAGTACCCCTGGCTGGTCTACCTCCACATGATCTCGTCCAAGGAAAACTTCGGCTGTGGCGGATCCCTCATCACCCGCTCCTTCGTCCTCACCGCCGCCCACTGCGCCTCCGGGTAAGACCCTCCGTCTGGAAGGGAGAGACAAGGGCGTTGTGATGGGTAAGCATCACGTTAGGGGAGCGGACGTGCCCAGGTGATGGGTAAGCAAGAGGGGCCTCCCTATGGCTCACGTTAGGGGAACGGACGTGCCCAGGTGATGGGTAAGCAAGAGAGGCCTCCCCATAGGCTTACGTTAGGGGAGCGGACGTGCCCAGGTGATGGGTAAGCAAGAGGGGCCTCCCATAGCTTACATTAGGGGAACGGACGTGCTCAGGTGATGGGTAAGCAAGAGGGGCCTCCCTATGGCTCACGTTAGGGGAACGGACGTTCCCAGGTGATGGGTAAGCAAGAGGGGGCCTCCCTATGGCTCACATTAGGGGAGCGGACGTGCCCAGAGGGTCATGCTGACCCGTGTTTATTGTAACGCCGGGTGGGTCACGGGACAGCACTGCTGTTGGACAGAGCAATAGTCATCTATTCACCTACTGCTGAAACAGCAGTGGTAGGAGTCGTCGCTGTTGCAATGATGGTAGCAGAAGCAGTAGTAGTAGTAGTGACAACGGTCGTAGCAATAGTAGTTGTAGTGAGAGTTGTTGAAATAGTCATAGTAATAAGAGGGATAGTAGTCCCACTAATACAAACTATAGTACCAATAGCAGTAGTAAAGGAAACCATAGTAGTAGTAGAAGTAGTAGTAGTAGTAGTAGTAGTAGTAGTAGTAGTAGTAGTAGTAGTAGTAGTAGTAGTAGTAGTAGTAGTGCTAGTAGTAGTAGTAGTAGTAGTAGTAGTAGTAGTAGTAGTAGTAGTAGTAGTAGTGCTAGTAGTAGTAGTAGTAGTAGCAGTAGTAGTAGTAGTACTAATAGTAGTAGTAGTAGTAGTAGCAGTAGCAGAGATGATAGTGGTCGTAGCAGTGTCAGTAACACTGTCTTTATCACCACGGACAGGGACGTGAAGGAGATATATGTCTACGTAGGGACACACGACCTACCCAATGTGAAAGACACGTCCTCAGCCATCAAGGTGTCGAAGATCATCATCCATGAGGACTACGACAGCTACAACGTAAGTCCTCGGCACTCTAGTCGCATTTCTCTTATCCACACAAAAAAATTCAGATTCCAACACTCACTTTCGTCAATATCACAGGAAACACTAGACCTGCTCATACACATGTTTCCCATTAAGAGTCACTCCCACGTCCACCAGTGCTACAGGGTCACTCCCACGTCCACCAGTGCTACAGGGTCACTCCCACGTCCACCAGTGCTACAGGGTCACTCCCACGTCCACCGGTGCTGCAGGGTCACTCCCACGTCCACCAGTGCTACTGGGTCACTCCCACGTCCATCAGTGGTACAGGGTCACTCCCACATCCACCAGTGCTACAGGGTCACTCTCACGTCCATCAGTGCTACAGGGTCACTCCCACGTCCACCAGTGCTACAGGGTCACTCCCACGTCCACCAGTGCTACAGGGTCACTCCCACGTCCACCAGTGCTGCAGGGTCCCTCCCACGTCCACCAGTGCTGCAGGGTCACTCCCACGTCCAACAGTGCTACAGGGTCACTCCCACGTCCAACAATAAAAGAGAAGAAATACTTCTAGGGTGACAATCCCACGACCCTGCAGTCTTCATACTTTTAGAATAAGGCATCTCAGTAAGTCTGCAGAGAATGTCAAGGGATTTTAGAAATGAAGGTAAAATAACGCGTGGTAAACGTCTTCATTCACAAGCCAAATGTTGAGAGAATGATGAGAATGAGAGTGAAAGCATCTTTCAGTGATTGAGAAAAGAGAGCTAACTCCCCCTACCATTTAATGCACAGGGCTAGAAGTTGTACTGTAGTGAATATGTGGTCCGGAAGCCATCTCATGCAGAAAAAATCTCCTGTAGAGAAGGGAGAGTTCCTTTTTTACTTTTTGTACATTTACAAAACTATCGAAATCTTAGTTAGATTTTAGTGAACGACGTATCAACTGTCTGTGTTGTGGTCGGTGGTGGTTTAAAGACGTGGGTTTTGGGTTCCCTATGTGGAGTGAGTGAAGACACAGTGTTATGTATGAGTGTTGAGATAATTGCCTAAGTACAAATAGACGAATGTAGCTTTGAAAAAGAAATTAAGTGAAAGGAAATGTGTCTGAATGTAGTCCCATGTTTCGTATGCATGAATGGGTAAACCAGTGCAAGGGGCAAAGTTATGAGGGATGTCAAATGAGGACAAGAATTTCATGGCAGGAGCAACAGCCTGCGTCAGTCGCTAGAGAGAGAGAGACACATCTCGGGAGGACGGACTATAGAGAGCATATAGGTCCTAGGCCCTCAGTGTTTGCGTTCGTGAAAAAGCGACGACGTAACACCTCACTTTTTCCTTTGCAGCGTAAAGATGACATAGCCTTGCTCAAGCTGTCCAAGAAAGTCACCTTCAACAGAGAGGTGGGCCCAGCGTGCCTAGGCGTGCAGGGGGACGTGAAGGCTGGCGACAAGGTGATAGTGGCAGGCTGGGGCAAGCTGAAGTCTGGTAAGCTCTAACCCCACACTTCGGCAGGACCTTCGTCTGCATGGATATGGTTCTAGTATCCCTCATTCCCCCCGCCATTTCCCTGTATTCCATGATTTCTTATATGTTTCCTCCCTTCTTCTTTCTCGCCTGTTGCCGAGTGAGTCCATTCGCTGATGCTGTAATGAACAGAAGTTTGGGTAATTTCTTAGACATATTTACCTTAATAGTGTACGAAAAGAATGTCTAACGTAAATAGTATACATTTGCAATACTTACGTATATAAATGTTTCTTGTGTTATGAAGAGAAAATGTATCTAAAAGCATGAAAGTTATCATGAAAGTTATAGTCGGCAGGCAGGTCCTGCTCTTAATAAAATACCTTCGTTGATATCTTGATGAATAATTATACTGTGAAAACATTGATAGAGTATGACAGTATGTTGACACTGTGAGTGTTGTGGAACATACATAGAAATGGTCAGGAGGCTAACGCTAAGCCTTTACCCTGCAGGTGGAGACCAGAAGCCCAAGAAGTTGATGGAAGTGGAACTGGACGTGGTCGACGAAGCCACCTGCTCAAAAGCTTACACAGGCACCGTTGCCATCACGGGCAACATGATGTGTACCTACACTAAGGGGAAGGACGCTTGTGTGGTGAGACACCCCGGGTCTTGGTGGTTAGGATAGGGAGCCCCGGGTCTTAGTGGTTAGGATGGGGAGCCCCGGGTCTTAGTGGTTAGGATGGGGAGCCCCGGGTCTTGGTGGTTAGGATAGGGAGCCCCGGGTCTTGGTGGTTAGGATGGGGAGCCCCGGGTCTTGGTGGTTAGGATGGGGAGCCTCAGGTCTTGGTGGTTAGGATGGGGAGCCAGAATGGGGACCCCAGATCTTGGTGGCCAAGGGGGGAGCCCCGGGTCTTGGTGCTCATGATATAAGCAGAATGAGTAAAGAGATGATGGGATGGAAACACAAAGGTACAAATCTTGAAATATGGTCTTTCCGTCATTTCTGTTGCTCAGTAGAGGCTTATTTCAAATGCATGTTTAAACGGCAGGATGGGGTATACAAAGCCCTACAGAAAGTCTTATGTCACGGTACATTTCATATCACTTTAAGTTTGTCTGGAATTAGATCACACTCCCTGGTTCTATCTTTACTTCAACTCTTGTCCCTTTTCTTTTGTAGTGGCACTCAAAATTTAGCTATGTTTACCCTATATCATGCTTTCTTTTTGTTTCGTTCTCTATGATGAATATTTAGCTCTAACTATTCTCTTGTAAGTTCTTGGGTCCCGAAATCTATACTATGAGTAACTATTTAATTGTACATTGTATTTGATACTTATATTTGTTACATTTACTCCTTCACTTGAATTACATTTGTAATGCACAATCATTGTGTATATGTATAGTTTTTTATTATCGTTTCCATCTCTTCGGTTAACTAATCGTGAGCTAGATGTATTCTTAAGACAAATGTCATTTCCGACTAGCATGCCATTAGTTTATTACAATATCTACAATGTTAGGCCCATTGCCTGGGAATTTTCATGAATCTAGGGAAGGCGCTGTGTCATCATCTTATAGCTCTAGATATACTGTCATATATTTACTCTGGGCAAGATTGATGCATCTTAAGCTTCCTTTTCAGAGCATCTAACGTCGTAACGTTGATACCCCCTTCAGGATATGATAATAATATGACTATGGGCTTGGCCTTTTGTCAGGGTGACAGCGGCGGGCCCCTGGTGGCGAAGGTGGGCCCGAAACAGTGGTCTCAAGTGGGTGTTGTCAGCTTCGGGTCCGGCTGTGCCGGAGAGATCCCTGGCGTGTATACCCGCGTCTCCAAGTACCACAAGTGGATCACAGACCACATCAGTGAAAAGGAGTGCTGAGCCCATCCCGACGCAGCTCGGAAGGGGAAGATGAGGGCAGAATCACGTCACCAGCAGTAGCTAAAGAGTCGGGTCGTCAAGGATATACCCCTCCCAGCCATATCTGTACCCTCAGCTCCCTGACATATCTACGGTTCATTGACTCATCTCACCTGAGGTAAACAATATTGTTCCCAGACGTGAAAACCGTAAACTTAAACATCATATATTGATTCTAGAAGTCTGATGTAAATTAGCCATCTTACCTTAGAATATAATTGATAACTAAGTTAAGTAATAAGTTATGCTAAAGAAAGTATAAGTAATTTAAAACATAAGTAATTAATCACTCTAAGATGGCTATTCTGTTCCCATCCTTATTTGATTTGATTTCAACAGATGTGATTTGTAATTTATATGATGTGATGGAAAATGATATACATAAGAAGGCCGAACACCTTCAGAGGTAATGAGAAGCCTTCACCGTGCACCTCTCAGATATCAAACCTTCCCTATAAAAAAGGGCATTGTAGCTTATACCCAAAAATGATAATAAAAAAGAATGCAGGCATTAGTGTTGTCTTTGATTTATTTTTTGAGTAAGCTGGTAGACGATGTTCATGTGTGGTCATGCGAGGCACAGCTCGTGGTGTGTGTGTCATACGAGGCACAGCCCGTGGTGTGTGTGGTCATGCGAGGCACAGCCCGTGGTGTGTATGGTCATGCGAAGCACAGCTCGTGGTGAGTGTGGTCATGCGAGGCACAGCTCGTGGTGAGTGTGGTCATAAGAGGCACAGCTCGTGGTGTGTGTGGTCATGCGAGGCACAGACCGTGGTGTGTGTGGTCATGAGACGCACAGCTCGTGGTGAGTGTGATCATGCGAGGCACAGCTCGTGGTGTGTGTGGTCATGCGAGGCACAGCTCGTGGTGAGTATGGTCATGCGAAGCACAGCTCGTGGTGTGTGTGGTCATGCGAGGCACAGACCGTGGTGTGTGTGGTCATGAGACGCACAGATCGTGGTGATTGTGGTCATGCGAGGCACAGCTCGTGGTGTGTGTGGTCATGCGAGGCACAGACCGTGGTGTGTATGGTCATGCGAGGCACAGCTCGTGGTGAGTGTGGTCATGCGAGGCACAGCTCGTGGTGAGTGTGGTCATGCGAGGCACAGCTCGGAGTGTATGTGGTTACGTGAGGTAGAATTCAGGAGTGGTTGATGATCTAAAGCACAGCCCAGGCTATGTGGGATCATGAGGCACAGCCATATGTATGTATATGGTCATGTGAAGCACAGCCTTGTGTTTCTGTTTGTGTGTGTGTGAGGCCATGCTAGGCACAGCCTCATGTGGCAATTCATGTGGATACACAGTTTGAATCTTTTCAAAACTATGATACAGGATGCCCAGGAAATTTAATTTCTCCGGGAATTGGGGAGAGATCCCCATCAGTCCGTCCCGTGCTGGTGTACTTCAGAATGACGTACATGAAGCTGCAGGTGTTGAGCAAGACCTGGGATCTACAACACTGCGTGAACACGCACAAGGTCAGGACTGTCGGTGCAAGAAGGAAGAACTACGGGAAGAGTCCACTGTTCGTCCGTAGAAACAACGCTGCAGAAGAAAAGCTCCAGTGGTTCCATTGGTTGCCATGTCTACTCCCAGGTACCTGTGAACCATTCCAGGTTCTCTCTTGGTAGGCAAGACACTGAGGCGCAATTCTTCAACCATGTCTCACAAGTCTCAACTCACGCAAACCTGTTACTGACACAATACGAAGTCAAAGAGAAAGAAATTCAAAGGTTAACATGGGAAAAAAAAAAAGATAGCATCAGCAATATGAGGTCTTCCGCGTGATTTAAGATTGGAAGGACGCAATTGAACTACTGCAGAGGAAGGAAGGCAGCAAGTGATTACGACAGGACTGACAGCCAAATGAAGACATAACTTCAAGCCGCTGGAACAAGGAAGCAAAGCTAATCAGAAAAACGATCTAAATCGGGTAATTACTGAAATGATATTCCAAAACAAGTCCGTGAAATGTTTGATATCAATGGTGATAGAATAATAATGACAACATTGTGAGATCATAGTGAGCAGAGGAGCATTAGCTAGTGTCACATCTTGCCTCATAATATACAAGATGCCCACCATTCTTAGTTGTCAAACACTTCCGCATTTCTCAAGTCTAGCTTGCATCTCCTCTGCGCCTCTGTTCCACATATACTGTCCAGTTATATGTACTTATATAGTTTAATGAACTGTGATTCTTATATAGTTCTTAGATGAAGTTAATGCTGGATAGCAATTTTTTCCACCTTGATTGTTTTTTTTATCATAGATCTCCATAAAGTTTTAGTTTTCTTTAATTCATAAATTCCTCACGAATTTTCTTTAAGTAACGGACTTAAGTACAGTTAGTTAAAAGGTAAATATGATTCTCGGTGACGCAACATTCACAATGTGACTATCCTAACTTTGGAAATATGAAATTGCGAGGTTCTTTTCCCTGACCAGCCTGGGCATTACCAGTGGCTAAAGACCCGCAACAGAACCAAGTTTGTTATGGTACCCCCAACAAGATGCTCGCTTGCCTCTCGTAAGTTACATTCTCTGGGTTTTCACTAGATATATTTAGACAGGACGATATAAAAACACTAGGTATGAACACATTTGTGTTTATTTTATGGTACATACCACTTGGACAGCACTTATAAAGTGGGATTTTTGTGTGTGTGTGAGAATAGCATATATTTTTGTTATGCTATTCTGGTCACCTGTGATTATACCTAATTCGTGACAGACACATACAAACCCATAGGTCCTCTACGGCCTCTATTCCTGGCTCCACTGCCTCTCAATGGTACAGAAAGCTGAGCTGTATCAATAACTTGCCACAAAATAACCCCCCAACTTACCGTCACCCTTTATTTAGGATATGTTACCCAGCTGGTATTGTATGTGCGTTTGTGTATGATTCATTTTTATGGTTGTTGCTGTTGTATAACACTGAGGGAGTTCATCCTTCAGTATGCTGTTCCTCCAGCGGCTGCCTCCGTAAATTCAGACGGCGCTCATCACAATTAACTCTGCTACGTAGCTAATGCTCAGTTGGATCACAAAGACCACATCAAAGCCCATCGCCCCGTCCTCAGGATTTGCTCAATTTCATGGCCAAGAGCATCATCGAAAGACTATCATGATATTGAACGTACTCTATGGAGCAGCCTTCAGTGGTATCTAAGAAATCGTAGCCAATATTCGTCCTCGGTTCCCTCGCCAATCTGACCCGAAAATGTCCAGCCACCAGCCAGCCCACATAGACGCAACAATCCGACCGTTGTTCTTACTATCATTCCGATGCCAAGGGCCATAAACAACGAACAACCTGCACCTGGTTGAGGACAACTATTCAGCTGGGACTGCTGAGGGCCAGTGATTATTCCTCTACCCTGGATACACCCCCTTGGATGCCTTGCTTCTCTGTGTATCCGACCGTCTCGCCAGATGCCGCATCGTAGTCAGCACCGCTACACTGGTCAGTGTTCATTTTCCTTGTATTCATGTCTTCACGCAACGCACATCAGGACCTCGCACGATGATCCTCACTCACAGCACGCCCTCAGCATTTGACTCATGTCACTGGGAACAACTGCGGTAGATTTCCATCCACGTTAATGTGAAACAGACGGTCATACGACTCGACTTTCGTTAGCATCACTAACTCGTGGGTAATAATGTAGTCAACTTCGACACGAAGCGTCTACCCAAGAACGGCGTCACCGCCAGCGCCTCTCGTCGCCAACACTCGAGGACCTGCCTGACGAGTTCACTGACAGCACTTGCCCGCATTTGACACCACTTCTGTCGTGCATTCGCTATATAAACACTTGTGAAATTTCTTACCTTCGCAAAGCCTCGACACCTCCTCCCGGAGCGAATAAAGATTTCAAAAGGATGCCTTAACCTAGTCGTATCCAAGGGTAAAGATTTCAAAAAGGTGCCTTAGCCGACCCGTAACCAAGCATAGTCCGTAGCGTTTCCCTATTTTTGTCCCCTAATTTCCCTCTGCGTCCCGTATCATCGATGTCCCACTTCCTACCTCTGACTTTAAACATCACCAGTAACGCATCACGACCTGTGGTGCTCATCGTCCCTACGTGCCAGAACCACACTTTTTTTTTTTTTCTAAACGTTTTGCACTCCTTTGCCCACCTTCAAACAACGCAGTAGCTTCCCACTAAGTGAGGCATCTGGCCTAGAGATCAACACGGATGTGCGGCACTGGGCCCGCTTGTCTACAGTGCCAATGATCCAAGGTTCACCATCGTACCCAGGCACCCTTCCACTAGTTCAGCTTCCTTTGCAAATATCGATGTAATGCATGTCAGTATTATTGGATCCTCTAGATGGCCCGAATCTACAGTATATGAATGTCGGATATATCAGCTGAATCCATCGCTCACGTCGTCCAGTTCGGTGTACCTTCTACTATCAGTCATGGACCACCACTTCGGTTCAGCCCTCCGGAAGAACCTCCTGCAGTTCTTGGCACTACTCGTCACCACACCAAAGCCTATCACTTTGGGTTCGACAACATGCTTAACCTGAAGCTTGCATTGACAACCTCAGCCTGGTCTTACTCGGCGTCATCAGCAAGAAAATTGATGTAAGGTTAACTAACTGGACCCCTTTTGCCTACAAGGAAAATTCTGCCTGCTGCACTTATTTCCCTTTGACCTGCGGAGCCAGAGTGAGGCAGCCCCACCATGGGTTCATCTCAGAACGAAAAATTTAGTGAACAAGTCGTAATGTTTCCCTCTTGACATCAGGGAAATTCATATATTCTTTTTTACATGCTACGGATTCTGATATCGTTGTTGGTTGTCATTAAATCCAAAATGCACGTTCATATTTGTCAATGGAATTTCATCTCATTAAGTTAAACTGTATCTCCACGCAGCAGCGGTGGTAACCATACCTTCTGCTTAAAGTAATTTAGTTTCTAACAACAGAACACACATTGATCGTTAACTATGTTGTAGATTTATTTGTTTGTAGTGTGATATTGTACATGTTTGCTCTCAGTCTGGCGCTATATATATATATATATATATATATATATATATATATATATATATATATATATATATATATATATATATATATATATATATATATATATATATATATATATATATATAACGTATAGGAAGAGAGGAAAGTGATTGGTTCTCAGTGAATGTAGGTTTGCAGCAGGGGTGTGTGATGTCTCCATGGTTGTTTAATTTGTTTATGGATGGGGCTGTTAGGGAGGTGAATGCAAGAGTTTTGGAAAGAGGGGCAAGTATGCAGTCTGTTGTGGATGAGAGAGCTTGGAAGTGAGTCAATTGTTGTTCGCTCCTATCCCTAAGCACCGCACATATACTCTTTTTTTTTTTTTCCTTTCTTTCACTCGCAACTTTACATCGTCATCCTACCATCCACTACCTTTTCTCACCTGTCCACCACTCATCTTTCGCATGCTTTTTTTTCTTTCTTTCACTAGTAACTTTGCTTCGTCATCCTACCTCACTGACTACTTTTCACCTGCCTACCTCCCACCTTTACGCATGCCTCGCCCATCTCTCGCACACGTCAAGCCTTGCCTTCCCTAACTGCCTTCCATTCTTAGCTTCTCACCCATATTGCTTACTCTTTTCCGAACAACCTCTACAAATCTTCACGCTCGCGTCCACAAGATGGTAATCAGTGACATCCTACCATCTGCCCCTATCAGCACATTCACATCCAATAGTCTCTCTTTTGCATACCTCTCAATTAATATGCAATCCAATAATGCCCCTTGATCATCTTTACTCAACGTATAACTGTATATGTTCTTTTCAAACCAGGTATTCTCATTGACCAGCCTTTTTTTTTTTTTTAGCACACAACTCCACAAGTTGTTCACCAATTCCATGTATAACACTGAATACCCCATGTCCACCAGTTATACTTTCAACCGCCACATTACTCACCTTCGCATTTAAATCACCCACCATTGATACCGGGGTCTCTTGCATCAAAACTGCTGACGCATTCTCTCTGCTGCCCCCCTCCCCCCAAAACACTTGCTTTTCATGATCTTTCTTCTCATGGCCAAGTGCATAAGCACTCATGATCAGCACCCATCTTTCGCCATCCACTTTCATTTTTCCCCCCCGCCTCAGTCTAGTGCTCACTTCCTCACACTCTTTTTCACACTCCCACAACCTCCTGTTCCCTCCCCTCACCCCCTTCTTTTGTTCTTGTCCTCTCACCAAACCCCAGACATTTCCCGGCCATTCTCCTCCCTTTACCCTTGAGCTTTGTTCCACTCTGAGCCAGAACAGCCAAGTTCCTCTCGTCAAACACGCTACCCTATGTCTCTCTCCTCCTCGTGTTGGTCACATCCGCAAACATCCAGACACTCACTCTCGTTCGGTATGCCGTCAGCAAAAGAAAGAGCAAACACTCTCTCTCTCTCTCTCTCTCTCTCTCTCTCTCTCTCTCTCTCTCTCTCTCTCTCTCTCTCTCTCTCTCTCTCTCTCTCTCTCTCTCTCTTGGTGGAAGGGATAAAAGAAAGGAGACAAGATGAGGCGACCGGTGTGCGCTCTGGCCCTTATCTACCTTGAGGCGGTATCTCTTCCTATTAGCTGGCGGGTGTACTCTCTCTCTCTCTCTCTCTCTCTCTCTCTCTCTCTCTCTCTCTCTCTCTCTCTCTCTCTCTCTCTCTCTCTCTCTCTCTCTCTCTCTCTCTCTCCAACATTTGTTGCCGATCCCCTGCGTGTGGTGGCCTTTCCCACGCCAGGATTTCAGCAGGTAAAGAGTACAGATATGCCCTTGAGAGAGGGAGGGAGTGTCCATGTTGCACAGGAAATTGCCTGAAGCAATGACCTGACGCAGTGACGCAAATTGCCTGAAGCAATGACCTGACGCAGTGACGCAAATTGCCTGAAGCAATGACCTGACGCAGTGACGCAAATTACATTTGTTCGTTTGTTTTTACTTTTAATCATTCAGTGTGGTCCATTACAAATATTCACACCCACCCCAAAGTTTCGACAGAACCATCCGAAATAACTCACAGGGAAGTTGTTGATCAACTTTGGCCACATAATATTTTACGTGATAAAGCCATATTACTTCTTTCGTGCTTGTGCAGATCTGCAGTTAGGTATGGCCTACAGACATAGAAATTTCCAAATAAACCGAGATTATATGAGTCTGAGAGAGAGAGAGAGAGAGAGAGAGAGAGAGAGAGAGAGAGAGAGAGAGAGAGAGAGAGAGAGAGAGAGAGAGAGAGACTGCTTTGTTTTCCTGTTCTTCTATTGCATCCAAGAAGACTGATTGTCCTTTATTTTTCTTTTTTTTTTGAGCGTTAAGACTAGACCACCTCGCTTGGACCTTGGGTCTATGTGGTCTATGTAACTCTTGAAAAAACGAAGACCAACCATAGACAAAGACATTTTTTTTTTTTTAGTAAGATTCTGAAATCTGGTGTTTGAGTCCTTTCACAATGTCCATCGTGTTATTTTTAACCTGATGTACATCAGTGATCTGTAATGTTCTCACTGTAATGTATATTCATACCAATTTCAGAGAGACAAGGATGATGTATTTGTTATACACACATTGGCCTACAGGGATAGACTAGAGATGGAAGACAGCGATAGATATCAACAACTCATCATTTATTTACCATAAATGACGCGTAAGCATTGCATTTGTATCCATCAAAACGTAAGAAGAATGACACTATATATTAATAACCTCCAACATACTAATCAAGAGATAGATTAATCCCCAGCCTTGGCTCTCAGAGACGCCCTGACAAGCGCTCTGCTGACCTCTGCTGCTCGTGCCAGTCTAATCAGCATTCCGGAGACTTAGATATTTACAGCCTCACTGATATCACAGAACCCAAAGATTGGATTACCCTTGACCCACATTAACCGCATATTTGCAAACTTCGTTAAGTCCATCCTCATTTAGGTTACGTATCGTCAATTGGGCAGTGTACTCCACCTGGAATGTCTTTCTTCTAACACAGATTTACAGAGTTATGTTGTCATCAAGGACACGGTCTACGCGCGTAGTGAAACGTGCGTAGCTAGAGTCAAATATCCCGTCAAATAAACACAGATATGCGTGTATCCGAATCTAGTCCTACTGGTGCTCCGCTAAAGAACCCATTTTCGTTCGCTCGACCTCAGGAATGCAGGGATTTGATTGGTTCCCAGGGGTGTCTAGCTCTTGGTTGGTGGAGACTCCATACCGTCATTGTTGCGTCATCAAAACATCATTAGTTTGTGGTATTCGGCGCGCTGATTGGCTCCTTGGGGATACTCCATCCTGGTTGGTTAAGAAGCCCCGACGTCATTAGAAGTCTCAATATGGAGGACAGTGGACGGTAGTGATGAGAATTTATCTGTGTTTTTCACTTAAAACATGCCTAGAAGACGAAATGGAGAGTTACCATTACCTTCTGGATGGGAAATTGGGCATGATTATGACGGAAAGATGTATTTCATCGATCACAACAACAAGAAAACCACTTGGATTGACCCAAGAGACAGGTAGGCCGACTTGAAGCCTATGTTGACTCCCTCGAATTTGTGCTTTTGTGATGATATTCCCGTGTCTGAGTACCTTATGACGCTCCCAGTGAGTCGCAGAATAAGTGTAGTGATCGTGAAGTGGCATAACAAAGTGTTTAAGGCCGAAATCCAGCTTGCATAATATAAGTTTAATGTGGCCTCCTTTTCGTTCGGAGAGCCCCCCGTGTCCGTATGTGTGGGATCAAGCAGTCTTTTCTTTCGCATATTTGCCTCATATCCATTTCCACGGTTGATAGTCCGCGTTTCTCTCCCTATTTCGACGGTGTTTCGACGTAGCACGTTGTGAGGGGGTTGAAGTTGGCGTTGAGGAAATAGGGCCAAACGCCTTTGGAATGTGCGACCCTGGTTGTTCGTTGAGGAATGTTAGGTATGTCTGTGGTGCGGAGTACTCCAACCTCCCTCCCTCCCTCCCTACCTACCTCCCCACCTACTTACCTTCCTCCCTACTAACTTTACCATCCTATCCACTTTATTTCTTCCTTTCCCTCCCCCTTTTTGGCCCTCTCCAGCGTCCCTCCTTGTCGTATTTTCCACCCTTCTCTCCCCCTCTTTCTTCCAGACACGCCACTTTTACGCTCTTCCTTGTATCATTTCCTCTTTTCCCCTCCCTCCTGGCATGTCCTCTTCCATATATAGTCTTTCGCCATACATTCTTGCATGTATGCGTTCATACATGTATACGCACCTTGTTATCCATCCCCCACCTGGTGCTTGTGTGTGTGTGTGTGTGTGTCTATACTGTACATACGTACATGCACGTAGGCTTGTAGACCTGAACACCTCCACTTATACGCCATCCGTTATATTTGTGACACAAGAACATCCGTTTTATATGCATATAAGCGTATGACAGAGGCATTTATATATATTTGTATATACTTTTAAGGAAGTATATACACTATATATATATATATATATATATATATATATATATATGTCTTGGTATATACTTTTAGGTAAATATATACACCATTGTATATATATATGTGTGTGTATATATATATATATATATATATATATATATATATATATATATATATATATATATATATATATATTGTAAAGAATGCTATTGGTAACTAAATGTACATAACCTTACTATCTCACTTTCTCACTTAAACACACTTTCAGTCAAATACAAGGAGACATTCATTCATCCACTCATTTACTCACACATTCACTCACTCCCACTTACTCTCACATGTCACTCACTCACTCAGTCATTTCCAGTAGTAATTTTACATTATAAAAGTGAATGATGAATGGAATACAGTGAGTGAAGGCATGGTAAATTCAGAAATTTAAAAGTTTTTGTGTGATAATAGAAAATATTCAGGAGATGGGGACCTGCAAGTGTGAAATTTACTACCCATTTAGCATAGATAGGTAATTACACAACACTAGGAGAGGTGTAATTTGAGCATTCAAGTTCCTCTGTGAATATGATGATATGAAAAAAATCGTGATGAGGAGGAACAAGTCATTTATGAGGCATAGCTAACATTAAGCTGAGCAGGAGAAAAATTAGTAAGAATTGAGAAACATCTTTTATAGTACCATAAGAGTAGTGGATGATTGGAACTAACCAAATGAAGATGTAGTGAATTCTGACAATAATGATAGAAAAGTGAGTGCTAGAGATAGCACCTAGTGAGTGTCAGAAGCCTTCCTTGTTTGCACAAATAGGTAAAGAATGGAAAATCATACCCACATAAACATGAACGCATGCAAAGGCACACGTGTGTGAGTGTCATGAGTATATAGCCTAACAGCATCACATCACAGAAGTAACTTACGTAAGTGAATGAAAAGCAAATAAGTGGACTCCATACATGTGTTGAAACTGATGTAGATCAGCTAGGTATGAGTTGGATGTTTTTTATTCTAAATATGATATGTAAAGGATGGTGGGGAGGGTTATGATGATCAAGGAAGATATGAGGCTAACATTAGAATTAGATGAAACACATATACGAATCAACACATCGTATGAAAACCTCACCTAACCACTTTGGAGACAAGATTTACCTTAATTTTCATTGCTGTTGTTGAAATAGACCAATGATATTTTTTGTTCTTCCTGCTGCTTTGTGCAGAATGATTACTTCAAGCAATTGTGTTCACTGGGATAAGATTATATAGAAACAAACGTACACATCACCCATACTTCTTAGCAAATAAATGGAGACTCGAGAGCAAAACAGTCATATTTTTCACATATCAAAAATTTAATAAGTTTTGGTAAATAGAGGAAGTTAAGTCAGATTTCCAAAGTTTTGTTGATTTATACAAGTGTGGCTCTTACATTTAAAACCACAACTTCTGTCTTCAAAGCCTTTTCTACTGTCACCATTACCATTATCATGGGAGTCCACGTCGTAATATCTGATTGGTATTTTAAATCACTTCTGTTAAGTGTTAGGAAGCCACTAATATACTCACTTCTCGTAAGTGTCAGGAGTCTATGTATGTCGACTCTGCCATTCAAAAACAGAATAATTACATATTCATTTTTGCCTTCATGTACCTGTTCTGATGTATGTGTACATTTGAGAAAAAGTAGTCATCATAAGAAGTGATATGAGGTTGACGTTGATTACAGGCAAGTTAGGTATGAGGAAATTATATGTATGGGACCATACAAAATATCATCAGTAGTAAATGAGAAACTATTAAAACCTGAAATGTGAAATTTTGCTTCATGTCCTTAGACATTGTTATTACGAAATGGCTAACTTTTAAAGCCAGAGGGTTGATTTGGATTTTAAAGTGTATTAAAAGCTTTTCATCTGCTCCAAAGTTATTGATCAAATAACAAAATTTATTATCTTTTATGGTTATTCTTATGAAGATCATGAAAAAAAAGCCCAGTTAAGCAATGATTTATTTTTGCAATGTATCACTGTCTTTGAGCTGCAGGAGCTTTTGGAGAAGGGGTCCTGGGGTTATATAAAAAATATTGATAAATGATGATAACAATAATTATAATAATTCAGGGCCATTTGTTGCATTTAGTTATTTAAAGTAAATGCATCTGGCAGTTGGTATGCTTAAATTGCTCAGATTTCTTAGATTGGAATTGTTTGATGTTATTTATATGTTATGGTACCACACCCTTCTTTTCCCTCAAAATGGATGAGTAGATGCATTTGACAGCTGCACCTTATATTTTGAAAAGCTTTGTAATACATTAAAGAATTGGTGACATGCCATACCATGAAAGGTGAACAGAAAAGTTAAGACAAATAATTTTTTCATGGATGATTAGCATTTCTGGGAGCACCCCTTTGGAATCTGATTTGGCATCAAAAGGGTTAAGGAGCTTCTGTCACCTCAGATGACAGAAACGTGATTACAGTTAGAAACTTTGAAACTCTCTGGAAATAGTTTTATCCTTTCTCTAATATTTCTCAAATTTATATTATTTCAAGATGCTCCAAATTAACCTCAGTTTAATACCTTCATCTTTTCTGCATATGTTCTTTGCTCACTGAACCCGACCCCAGTTTCTTATGGGATTTATTGTTTTATTTGTTTATATATAAGTGACAGCTCCATTCACCATGGGGTTCTAGAGCTCTGGAAGCACACTTGATGCTTGACTTATTGCACATTAGCAACATCCATAATTTTCTCTTATGAGAATTATTTTAAGTTTTCTTCTCGAATGCATTATTTTATCAGTTGCCATTGGATTTTATGTAAAATTTGCATAGTAAATATGCTTGCTGTTTCATTTGACCTTTAATAAAAATTAGATTTTTCCATAGGAGGCAATATATCCAAAGTATTGTGCCATAATATTATAATGGGCATTATGGCTTTTGATAAGAAAAGAGCTGAAGTGCTCATAGCTTTAAAGCAAGCCAGAAACATAGGTTATACAATGCCTCTTTTCCGTTAGTATTTCTTTTTCTTTTCAGTTGAACTGGGAAGATGTTTGTTGTAGATTAGTGTAAAGTTTCATGTAAATCAAAGCATTTTTGTAACACCATTAAGAGATAAAGGTGTAGACAACCCTTAATTTACAGAATGATTTTTGCCTTTTACATTTTACTTGTAAATTTGTCACTCATTGAAGATGAAATGATAATTGTACCATGTTTGCTAGGGAGTAAACTTGTAGGTATGGTTGTATTTTTACAGAGAACAAAAACTTTCCAAGGAAACTAAGTGACACTTTCTCTGTGCTTTTCGTGTCGTTCATTTCTATATATGTTTACTTTTATGCATTTATGCTATAATTTTCTTTGCTCAAATGCTTTAGAATTTCCTTCAACCTCTTAGCCTTGCATCTTCTTGTTACATTTTCTTATATATCAAAATTATTGAAAATTGTTAGCTGCATAGATGTTCTTCCTGTTACCTCAGGTAGCAGTACTTTATGTCGATCTTGAGGACTTGCCTATACCTCTGTAGTTCTGCCAGAGACATTGTTGTGCCGTTGTTCTGAACTTCAGGCTGTTTGTGGCCTCATCCCTTAGGCTTCATTAGGTATACTGTAGACTTTTGTCATGTGCTCATTATTATCATACTGATGCCAAATATCCTATGTGAATTGAATGGTCATGAACCTCATAGACACTATTTTCTTATATTTGAAGGATATGTTTTAAGTCTACCAGTATTTTTATTTATATGTATGCTGTTATATGGTATATGCAAGAAATTATTGAGCTGAATTATTATTTGGGAAATGATAGTGAAATTTGGTAAGTTTTTCGTCAGAAATTTCCTGAACGAGAATGATATATGCCAGTAATGATTTTATCAACCACTAATGTGTCTACAGAGAACCTGTGTTGGAGACATATATTAGTATAATAGTCACTCTAGACATAAGGGACCTGGGAAATAGGAATTGGATCATTCTTTAAGCATTGTATGGTCCATGAGAAACATGTTTTTGTCGTATTTTAAACAAATTTGGTCTAATGCCATATAGAAGGTGATGATATATAGTACTAGCATTCTATTTATACATATATCTGCTACATTTTGAATGCATAAAGTATTGGGAAGATCTGTGCAAGCTACCTAGTTTTGAATTGTAGAAACAGTTTTTTGCTTGTATAATGCTTTATAATTTCTTGTTGACATTATAGCATAGACTTGGTAGATTGTTTTTGATTGAACAAAGTACAAGTCTTACTGAATATATGCACACTAGTGTCTGTCAGAAGCTCTGCTGAATAGTTATATAGATATAGAAACTGAACAGTTATATAAAACTGAATAGTTATATAGATATAGAAACTGTTTTGTGGCCAGTAGTTAAACTGGATTAAAGGAGGGTAGAATGTGTTAGAGACTAAACCATTGAAGATTTTGCTCATACACTCAAGGATACATATGCAGAATAAGCACAAACAAGAGTGTCTGCCTTTGATAACCAAGTAGGTCTCAAACAAATAGAGAAAGCCATTTCTAATGCAGTTTCATATATGTGTTGAGAGATTGTGCTAATGAATGCTAATTTCATTTTACTTTTCATTTATTTGAGTATGCTGCACTTCCATATTTTGATAAGCAAAGATGGAGAAGGTTGGGCTCTGCAGGAAGTGTTAAAGGTGGCCTGCCGTGTAGGAAGTTCAAGCAGAACACACTCAATGGTAGTTGGGTTAGGGTTTCCCGGGTAGGTCAGTCTGTACTAGATGTTGCCTTCAGGTCAATCTATGTGAATGGCCTGAGGATCTAGTGCTCTTCTCTAAGAAATACTGTAATAGTTATTGGTTAGGCATGGAAATTATTGGGAAGCATAGAGGGCACAATAGTCCAAAGTGATTTTTTTTATTTTTTCTAGGTGTTTTCTTATTTAACTTAGTTGTAGAATGAAGTCGTTCTTGTTCATTTTCAAGTCTTTGCCAAATTTTGACATGTTCACATACAGATAACAGTTTTACAAACTTTTGTGCACTCATATCTGTGTCAAATTTTAACTGATGCTCCGGCATTCGTTTATGCTGGAACCATTTCATGTTAAGAAAACAACTGATAAAATAGCATTGAATGGGGCACTCAAGGACAGTCAGTCATCTCTTCCTTGTGAAGTGGATGGTGTACATGTGATTACAGTTTATTCTGGTGATCATCATCCAAAAAGATCTATTATGTGGTGATCAGTGGGTATTAAATGGCAAATGATTTTACTGATAAAACCCTTCTTTTTTTCTCTTTTAATTTTATTTGGTTGAAGAAGTTTCCTCAGGGCTCTGTCACTCAACCAGAAACTTTTTTTTAATGACATAGATAAACCTAAACTTATTTGATGTAACTAAACCTGCCTCTGCTGTAATATTTGATAATTCATTTACTCTAGTGAGTTACAGTTGTATTTTGTCACTTTAGAGCATGCTTTTGTTGGGGATAGAATTACCTTTTTCCCAAATTCTCTTAACTAATCTTGTACACCTTGGTGACTATATAGTGCATTATGGTTTCCACAAGCTCTTTCCTGTCCTTGTCTGTTTAGAGTCACTTTAGGGTATTTACCCATTAATATCCTGAATAATCATTGTGTAGGTATAGTATTTGAACTTAACAGTTTTTAGAACTACTCTGTACTTATCAGTGTACTCAAGTATCTACTTTGTTGTAACACTGAGTGTTAACCTCTATATGGTATAAACAGTAAAATTCGTTACTTAAAGTTGCTTTTTTACCTGACAAAAGTATCACAGTCCTGAATTTCTATACACTACGTGTATGTGGGAGTTAAGCATTTAACTAGATTTTGCATAGCATGTCTACTTTTTCCTTTTCATAATCCCCTCAGTATTTCAATTGAAGCCCTGCCTTGTAAAGAAAAAATTTATAGATGTATGATGATATGATTATTTCATGTCCATTCACAATTTTGAGAATTGTTTATAGCAGAAAGCCTCATGAATTGGTTTTCTTAAGATATGGACAAATTTGGCTACACAACATTTAACAAGGAGTTTTCAGCCTCACAGCTTGTACCATGACAGTTCAGAAACTAGCCTCACTTGGAGTAGTGAGTAAAAGAAGTAGAGAAAGGTAGCACAAGTACAGTATATATAAGTGGATTGAGTGAAGTATGTGCTCATGGTTAATGAAAAAAAGAAGGATTAGAGTATATTAGGGTATATTACAGTCACTGTGGTCTGAGATTTGGTGCTGTAGTTGTCTTTATAAAGTTGATTGATTATATATATATATTTCCAAAAGAAGGAACAGAGAAGGGGGCCAGGTGAGAATGTTTCTTCAGAGGCCCAGTCCTCTGTTCTTAACACTACCTCGCTGAGGCGGGAAATGGCGAATAGTATGAAAGAAAAAGAAATATATATATATATATATATATATATATATATATATATATATATATATATATATATATATATATATATATATATATGTATATATATTTTTTTTTTCTTTCAAACTATTCGCCATTTCCCGCGTTAGCAAGGTAGCATTAAGAATAGAGGACTGGGTCTCTCAGGGAGTATCCTCACCTGGCCTCGTTCTCTATTCCTTTTTTTGGAAAATTAAAAAAAACGAGAGGGGAGGATTTCCAGCCCCCCACTCCCTCCCCTTTTAGTTGCCTTCTACGACACGCAGGGAATACGTGGGAAGTATTCTTTCTCCCCTATCCCCAGGGATATATATGAATTCTTTCAAACTATTCGCCATTTCCCGCATTAGCAAGGTAGTGTTAAGAACAGAGGACTGGGCCTCTGAGGGAATATCCTCACCTGGCCCCCTTCTCTGTTCCGTCTTTTGGAAAATTAAAAAAAAAAAAAAAAAAGAGGGGAGGATTTCCAGCCCCCGCTCCCTCCCCTTTTAGTCGCCTTCTACGACAAGTAGGGAATACGTGGGAAGTATTCTTTCTCCCCTATCCCCAGGGATAATATATATATATATATTCTTTTTTTCTTTTAAACTATTCGACATTTCCCGCGTTAGCGAGGTAGCGTTAAGAACAGAGGACTGGGCCTTTTTTGGAATATCCTCACCTGGCCCCCTCTGTTCCTTCTTTTGGAAAATTAAAAAAAAAACGAGAGGGGAGGATTTCCAGCCCCCCGCTCCCTCCCCTTTTAGTCGCCTTCTACGACACACAGGGAATACGTGGGAAGTATTCTTAATCCCCTATCCCCAGGGATAATATATATATATATATATATATATATATATATATATATATATATATATATATATATATATATATATTATATATATATTTGAAATTCATTTAGCTAAAGTAGGTATTGGTCGAAGCTAAAATTCCAAAAAAATGTCTTGCCACCACTCCATTAAAACATTGATTGTCTCCCGTTCCTATTAATCTCATGAAGATTTGTATAGCTTTAGAATTTTTTCATTTTATCTACATAGACAGTGTCCCAGTAAGGTTGTGGCATCTCAGGGTGCAGATGTTGAGCTGGATAAGAAAATTGTAGATAGCTATGGTCTAAAAGTAAATCACCTGGCTGCAAACCTAACAACAAAATAAACCAGACTGTTTCCCTGTGTACACATTTGGCTGGCCATCTGCACATTCCTCTCCTTGGCTTCCTTATTTTAGTTGACTTAAATACCAAGTTAGAGAGTCTTGGCACCGCTTTGGAATGTTTCACCAAGTGTCTGCTGGGGGGCCAGAGTGTAGTACGGCATGCAGGGGCATCGTGCCATGGGTTTGGTTGTGTGCACAGGGATAGCTCTCAGCATAGTATTTGTTTGGGTGTTCAGAAGGAGGCACTGTATAGAACACATGCTTTTAAACACAACAACAAACTGGTGCATTTAGAATTGTTGGAGAATGAATGTCGAATGGTAGAAAGCTTTGGGTAAGAGTTGTTTTGTGGTCTTTGAATTTTTTTTATGTTTTGCACACATGATTCACCTTATATGTATGGGAACACAAAGATATATTAGAATATAATGATCTATGTTTTATACAGGTTTTAGGAAGCTATTGACTTTATAGTAAGGCTTATTGTTTCTGTTATATATGTAATTTGTTGTTTAAGAAGTACTCCTATGTTGTACTTTGCCATAGTTCTGTTGACTATTAAGTATGAAGAAATTGCTTTTATGTAAATGACATCTGGATTTTGAAAATTTGAGTGACCACTTCTGTTGACACTTGCATATCACCTGTGGTGCTGTGAAGACACAGTACTTGTAAGGGAGATTTAAGGTTTTATGCACGTGATCCATCCTTTGTAAGAGGAAACGTAATGGAAGATTATATGTTGTTGTACAGTAAAACCTTTTACACTAGAATAGGTGCTAGACCCAACTTCAGTGTTCATAAGCCTTAGATTGGAGTTTTGCTCCTTATATATTGCCTTATAGTGTTTTATCTGTTCATTATGCTCTATTTGCAAATTATGTAAAAGTAGAAAAATATGCTTTTATATCCTTTTTGTGGTATTAGGATATGAATGATAATGACACTTGAATACATTTAGTCTAGCTATTTAATGGGTATCACTAGATTTTTTCATAATGAATGTAGCCTTGCATGGTATCTGCTGGTTACATGTTGTGTCTCTATGTAGACTTGGCACTCCTAATATGCTGGTGAGAGCTAGTGTAGATCATAGATTCCTTACACATGTAGACCAGGCACCATTTATATTGTAGAGAGAGCTAGATTATGTATCATAAATTCTTTAATTTGGATGTTTCAAATTATTGTACATCCATGCTTTATGAATCATTGTGTTACAAGAATATAGAGAACATTAGTATGATCTTAACTAATGATCTGATAGATGTGACTTATTATGGTTTTCAATAAGATGTAGAAATGTATAACTGATTGTGGAGTAATTATGTAGACAACCAGTTCATGCATTTACTCATATATTGTTTTACTTTCAGTTACACCAAAGCTCAGACTTTTGCAGACTGCATAGGACATGAACTTCCTTATGGCTGGGAAGAGTGCTTTGATGGCCAGATTGGTGTATACTATGTTGATCACATTAACAGTAAGTAAAAACTATAATTGCATAAACTTTTCTGATTTAAACTCTAATTGTATTGTTCACTTTTCATTTCCAGAGGAGTGGTGATAGGGATGCATAGTTTAAGAAAAGATGCATACATACTTATGTATTTGTGTATGTAGGCAGGAGACTTTCTTTTAGACAAGTTCCATTAAAGGCAAGTGTACTTTTGGTATTGACAAGTTTCGTACTGTTCTTTTTTATTTTCCATGTTTTGTTTTCACAGGCATTGAGAGATCATAGAAAATATTTCTGGTGTTATTTTCCATGTTTATGTTAATAGTATGAGACATTTCAAGATTTTCAAGATACGTTTCTCATCATTAGCCAGAGACTAGAACACAAAATGATACAGGAGAATAATTCAGTAAGTTGAGCACTAAACATATTCACAGTTAAACAAAGAATAAATGGTCAAGGTAGTTCAGAACAGTAAGCAGGTGATATGTTTCCATCTCAAATGATCAGTTTGGATTGATTTCACAGATTATATCTAGTGCATGTGTTCCTTTGGGGTGGTGGCTCTTTTGCCAGGGACAGATCTCAGGAAGGTGATGTCAAATGTGATCCTCTGTTGTTTGATGGATATTTGTTTCAGTTTTCTGAGGCAGATCTTTGTAGAGTTAGGTCATGCCATGTTTCTCTGTTGTTTATATGATGGTGTGGGTGTGCTTGTTGTTTGAGAAAAGTTATAGTGTCCTATTTTGGCCTGTATTTCGATTGTTGATGGTATGTTAGGTTTCTTGCATGTAGATCACTTCAGTCACACGTATTCTTGTGTGGTACTTGCAATATTCAACTATTTTGATGGTGGTGTTGTTCAGGGAGATGTTATAATGATATTTCATTGTTGTCTCATACTTCCTTTTATTACTCTTTGTTGAAGATATGAGATGAGCCAACAGCTAAGGGTTGTGCTACTCTTACCAATGCAATTTCCATTATTGTGAAGTTTACAACCTTCAGCGGGGCAAGAGAACTGGTGAATCTATTTGAATGTTGTCGTGGGTCAGTGTTATTTATTTTTCATGATTAAGTAGGTCACTTTTTGGTTCTTACAAGAGATGATGGAATTCAATTTGTCTTTGTTTTTGCAGGTGGTATTCATACTTATTATGTCTTTCAATGCTCATCTACCTGGTGTGCTGGGGTCATTTGGTTTTTGTAGAACACTTTGTGTGTGGTGCCAGTGTTGCCAATGTGTGTGTGTATGTGTGTGTGTGTGTGTGTGAAAACTTGCTTTGGAGGAGCTTACGTATTTGATTGTCAGTTGTGGAATTTGAAAATCCACTGTTTATTACAGCTTGTTTTGATCTTTGAATTTTTGGGTGGAAAAGGTCTCAGGATGAAGTTTCATTATGTAAAGATGAATGGGGTTTAATATCAACAGATGTTAATGAATGATGTGTTACTTAACACATGTATAAATTAGGATTTGTTGGATGTGAATATTCTGAGGGATGGCAGGTGGAATGTCTGATCATTTGTTAGTGGAAGTGAATGCAAAAGTTGATAGGGATCATAGGAGAAGTAGGGAATGATATGGGTTCAAAAGTTGGTGACAGTAAGCAAGCTTGGAAAAGTGGCCTTTGTGTAGATGTAACAGAAGGTTTTGAGTAAAAATGGCATGGGGTGAGTCGATAAAACAAAGAGAGTAGAAGATAAGCAAGAGATATTTAGGAAAGCAGTGCTTCAGTGTGCTGATGAAGTGTGTTCCATGCAGAAAATTGGTTCTAGATTTATGAGAGAGGTTAGTGGTATGGGAAAGTTATATTGCTCATGAAAGAGAAAAGGGAAGTATATGGTTTATATCTTCAGAGAAAAAGTATAAGTAAGTGATAGGAGTACAAGAGAGGTACAAGAGCTGTTAAAAAGGGCAGATGAGAGTTGGGGAGAGAGAGAGTTTTGATGAATGTCAGAGAGAATAACAAAATGGTTTGGAAGGAGGTGACTAGTGTTCTTACGTATGAGTACGTGCAACAAGATTTTGCCATGATGGGAGGGTGAGCACGAAGTGCTAATGGCACATCTTGCTTGTTGATGAAATGATGGAGATAGTAAGATGACTTGATGAGCCAGTGTTTGGAGGGAATATCTGGGGCTTTAAGGTTTTCTCTTAAATGTTTATGGCCCCAGAATGGAAAAGCCAGATAAGAATTTTTTTGGATCCATTAGCTAGATTTTGGTTGTGAATATATCTGTATTAAAATATTTTTTATTGTGTTCTTCTATTTCTTTGCCCTGATGAGCTGTATGAGCTTTGTAAACCTTATTATGTCCCACTGTATCAAAGGCTTTTAAGATGCCTAACCTTCCCCTTTGGAGAAAGAATGCTTACTGTATTTTCAGATTTAGTGTGGATTAACTCATACCATAAAGGTTTATATTACAGTTATAAAACTGCTAAAGATTTTTATGACAAAGTATATATCAGAATATGTTCCTGTTTGGATATTATAGTCGTGAACAAAGACTTAAAAGACCTAAAGTTACTTGAATTTTTTCAGAAGCCAGGAAATTGCAGATTTGGAGAGGATTTTGGTTGGCATTCTCAGTTTCTTGCACACCTCCAGAATATAGCAAAGTTTGTGTTGTCTCGATGGTTTTTTGCATAAATCAATTAACTAACCAAGAATCTGTTTTTTCCCATTGAGCATGTTTGTTACAACTATATCTGTGGTTAGAGGCCCATTGCAAATATAACCACGAAGTAGAGACTTAATTATAAGCTTTGATTCGTCTTGAGCTTTAGGACCCATTTTCAGTTGACTGATTTCTGTGCAGGACAGTTGTTAGTTTATTGAAATTTCCTCCCAATTTCAGGACTTGTCCGTGTTTTTTATGGATGTTCTGTAATGTAATTGGAGTCACTGGACTTCATTTTCATACTTCCATTTCATTCCATAACAGGTGGCATGGGAAATTTGTTGAAGAGGCAAAGAGGTTTTGATAGTTATTTCAGAGAGCCAGACATATTTTTACTGTTACCTTTTAATGTTTTACAACCTCAGATTTAGGTTGCAACTATGTATTATATTTTACCTCTTTGTGTGATTACATTCAGGTGGAGATGCTGCTAACAAGCAAAGTGTTCAGTGGCTTTATTTCCTTCTTCTATCTGTAATTTTGTGGCTGTGCCACTAGGATATGTGATATCAGATGAAAGGGTTAATGTGTCTTTCGCCAGCTTCATGCAAACTGTGTTATTTTGTCTCTTATTCCCGTGAACAGGCTTTTGGATTGTATTCGAGTATTTTTGTACTGAGAATCAGTGCTGGGGATGGAGAACAATAGATTTGTGATTGAATTTTCAGATTTAATTGCCTGTCTGTGTAATATCAAATGCCTCAACAGGGGTTTACACTAGTGACCATCTGATCGTATTCAGATACAACTATCATGTCATTTGAGTCAGGTGTCTTTTGTAATTCATTGCCTGGTGTTGTGTAGAAAACCACTTTTCAAATATTGGAGATAGATTTAAACTGGGTATAAGCTTGAAGAAATAGTTGGGAGTCCACCCACCCGTGTTGCCATTTTGATGTCTTTCAAACCAGAACAGAAGAGTTAATTTGTTTGTTGTTTATGACGACCAAGTTTATTATATCCTAAGAAAAGAGGGTGAATGTTAGTAAGCTTGCTGATATGTGGCTAATGTTTTGGATCCAAGTCAGCCTGTCTGACTGTTAAGCACCTGCTGGTTGAGTGCATGGTTAAAGAGGAGATGAGCAATCTGTTCAATAGTTTAACTTCATTTGACTCCCACTTTCTGCTTAAGCGGGCCTCCTATTGTTCGGTAGTTAAGCCTCCTGATATTTTTTTTCCAAAGGATCAGAGGCACATAGCTTCTTAGTTTTATGTGTTAAGTGCAAATATCTCAAAACTAATATTCTCATGAGGCTTATCATATATGTGGGTAGAGTCCATATTCCCCTTTTTTACTCTTTTTCCAGTTGAATCAGGCATCTTTGGAAGCTATCATCATCCAGAAATGTTAACCTGCTTTGACACATAGTGGGAATATATTCTTTTTGAGGCTGTATTATCCCAAAGGAACAAATATTTCATCTGTCCAGCTCTATTGAGCATGTATCCTCAAAATGAAATCAGATTTTTGTTTAGTAGTTGTCACTCAGTGGACGACTTTATATTGTAACAGGAAGGTGATGATTGATGTACGAATTTTGGGATATCATGTGACTTTTAGGGAGTTATCATTAGTAATTTTGTTTGAAACTGGACTAAGTTAGTTCTTCAGTCTAGCTTTTCCTGTTGTAGAGATAGGATATCACACCCCCACTATCCCCCATATATTGATAAATGATTCGTACTCCACACCACCTGCCCACTTTACCAAGCCCCTCCTCAAAACTTTGACTTTTGTTTGCTAGGGCAGAGTAATGTTTTGATGCATAGATTAAATTAGTAATCAAGATTTTACTCATTTCTGATGTCTGTGGATGCATTTTCCTCAATTTATGAATTATGTGAAAAGAACATGAATTTACTGATCACTTTTTTAATAGAAATTATGGTATTGAATGTTGTAGTAAACATGGGTGGAGAAAATAAATCTGTAAAGTAAAACTTTCCACAATTTATATTTAAACTGTATAAGCTTTGGTCTTATTAGTTATTTTATCAGACCGGATTTTAGTTGTGCATAGAATACAATAGTATTACAGTAAATTGTGATATCATTGATATACTGGTATGTATATGAGAGGATCACTTATTGTCATAAGCAGTTTAAAAGAACATTAACAAAATTTATTCTTTTGTCATTAAAGCACAGTTGCATACAGAACAGTATATAATCTGAGAGGTTAATTAGTTACTGAATATCCAATGTGTATGTCCCCATCAGAGGGAACAAACACCACCCCACACACACACACACACACACACACACACACACACACACACACACACACACACACACACACACACACACACACACTTACACTGAAAATTGCCAGTTGGAAACATTTTATCATATGTACCTTTTTGTGATTTTGAAAAGCAAGTACCTTAACAAAGTGACAGTATCCTTTTCTACATCATGTAATGTCATTTCATTTATAATATCAGTAAAGGATAAAATTGCCATCAGGTCATTACAGTTGGCTATCCTGCTTGGAATAATGTTTAGAAGTTTAGAATATTTATTTCATTTCATTGTCTTAAGACTTAACACCAGGAAATTTTCAGGCTCACTGCTTTCACTGCTGTATATCTGTTTTGTTTTGATTGTTAAAATTATGGCTTAAAGTATATACTTCTCCTCATTACCATCTGCAGTATTAGGCTGTTAAGTTCTGAAATATATCATCATTTACTGCACCCAGTTCCATGGGTAGACCAGCTACATATAGCCCCACAAATCTGTACACATCCCCTACCTATCCCCAGGTTGTTAAAATGAATCATAAACATCCATACGTATGCTCCTCTTTGCTCACTAAAGCTCAAAATTTGATTCATTCGGTGTTGCCAGTTAACTCAAACTTCATTTTCTTGATGCACTTTTATAATTTGATGTGTATGACATACCTTACTTTTATAAGGTTATCATTATTATAAACATTCAAATGGTCATAACATATTTGTTTTTAATTCTGTATTTCACATTGAGTGCTAATGGAGTTTATCAGTAACCATAAAGAGTGAAGGCTTTTTAAGACTTGACAGAGTTGAACTTCTCAATTTTTCCACAGAACAAAACCAAATTGAGGACCCCAGACTAGCATGGCGGCAAGTTCAGGAGGCTATGCTGTCAGAATATCTCTGTTCAGCACAGAATGACCTTAGTGCCAAGCAAGATATCATGCAAGTGAAAGCACAGCGGCTTGCATTGGCTCAGGATGAGTACCACCACCTCAACACCACGCTAACCAACCTGTTCAGCTCAAGATCCTCACGTAAGCTACTCCTTATCTTGTAAATGTTTTGACTAAGGAAAATTAAGATTCCTTGGTATACATAGATTATTTTTTAAGTAATAATTGATGGCTCTTCTTTTCTTTTACTGTCAGGTAGCTGATCAATTGGCCTCTGTTTTTCATGGAAGTATTACTGCAGTTGGGAAGTGTCTTTTCACAATTTTGTTTTTTTATTTATTTTTTTTTTTGCTATATTTATATAGCATTCATCTAGTTGATGTAGTATGCATTTAGAGCACTTACAGTGCCTTTTTCTGTTTTTCAATTGTTGTCTTCACGTAAAACATGTTTCTTGTTTTTTCAGTTTTTCTTTTTAGTTTTCATTCTTCTGAGTATGAATACATACTGAAATCCCAAATTTTTTTTAGATTATCTCCAAGTGTAATCAACTGATGGTTACTTCTGTTTCTTATGGTGAAATTAGTATATAGTTTTTCAGGAAATGTTATTAATGATAGGTTCTTAGACACTTGCGGATGAAGTGGGGATTGGCAGTAGAAATTATGTAGGAAATATACACCATCCAGCTAAGAATATGGGGCATGTTATGTGTTGCTGACTTTTGTTTTGTAGATTTTCTGATGTAACTTTTACTACAATTTTAGTATATAAGATTATCATGACCATTTTATGGAGAGTACTTTTAGTTATGCAGGTGTTTTTTTTGCATTCAGGCATGATTATTCTCTTGTCATTACCACAAACTTAGAATTGTGATACAACTGTTAAATAGAAAACTAGAGAATAGCAAAATATAATTGGAAGAATTCTTCTAACTATATCTCTGGTTGTTGTCAATGTGATTTTGGTTGATTCAGCAGCACTATAGTATTAACCAAAAAATTCCACATTGACAGTATACTATTTACATTTTTACACAACAGTAAGTTCAGGTGGCAGTGGGGCCAGCCGGTGGGACCCAGACTTGCTCAAGACAGATGTGGTCATGGCCAGAAATCGTGTTGGTCGCTTAAAAAGGGAACTCCATCAGATCAAGCATGAAGTAGCCAACACTGAGGCTGGCATGCAAACGCTGGCGCAGTGAGTATGATTTTTGTACATTGTTTAAATTGTTTTCAGTTTAGTTTTCACAGGATGTTTTTCCCCGTTTATATTCTGTTAGGGCGTGCTAGTATCAGTGTGAGTTATATGGAATATGTTGGTTTCATATGTTAGTGCTAAAGTTGCCCTCTGTCAGTGGCCTGTAATATGTTGGTTTCTTCTGTTAGTGCAAAAGTTGTCCTCTGCCTGTAGCTTGCTAAGGTGAGGCACTAAAGGTTAAGAAGGGTTCCTGGAGTTGATTTTTTATCTTGACTTTATTGCCATGGCCATCCCTTTAAGGGAGTTCCAATTGGAAAACGGGTGTCAAAGATATAAATAGATAGACATTGTCGTAAACTATGGTTAAAGTGAATTATTTGAAACATCACACTAGACTTTCTTTTTATGTCTGCCTTCTCTGTAGTTGAAATCTCAGAGTCTATGAGACCTCATCTTAAGTTGAAAATTCTTTTTTCCATAATTATTTTACATTTTTATAAGAGCATGGGATGATGGAGGAATAAAATGATAGAAACAAAGTGTAATGTTCGTTGTTAAGAGAGTGATATGAATGTAATTTGAATGAAGGTAACTGACATTGAAACGTAGGTGATTGGGTGACATAGTGAGGGATCGTTGTTACTTTTAGGAATTATGACTTGTCAGGAATCACAGTGAGGGAGGAGGAATTATGTAAAGGAAGGTGTATCAAATTTTACAAATGGGAAGTGGGAGCAGTGTGTCTCAGAATATGGAATGATTAATTCTGCATAATGAAGTTCACAGTCTTTACAATGGAGTTTCCTCTCCTCATCTGTATGAGCATTTTTTTTAATCATGGAAAAGGAATCCTTACAGAATGATAGACAGACAGTATGAAATATCAGTATCATCTGAGTTACCCTTCATGCTTGAGAAAGGATGATACTGTGCTTTGTAAAATCCATTGACAAGCTACTCTGCCTTTGCTGTCGTAGACAACGGTGGACAATATAGCCTCATTGCATATTTGGTGCATCAAGGATGTGTAATGTTACCATGACTGTTGGTATAATCTGTTGATAGACAGGATGGTTAGGGAGGTAAGTGTGAGGCTCTTAAAATGAGAGATGTATCTACTGTATGCTGGGATTGGGAGTGCCTCGGAGGTGAGTCAGATGCTGTATATAGATGACAGCTCTGGTGACAGACTTGAGAGAGAAACTCCACAAGATGGTCTCAGAGTTTGGGATTGTGCTTGAATAGAGGAAAGTGAGGATTAATACAAATAAAAGTATGGTAAGGAGTTGTAGCAAGGGAGAGACAGGATCTTCAAAGTTTGTCAAAACGGGGAGAACCTGGTGGAAGTGGAGTGCCTTAGGTAGGTTGGACATGGTAACAAGTGGAGCAATGGAAAATGAGGTGAGTCATAGGGGTGTAGAGGAGGCTAAGGTTTTGGGTTCATTGAAGAATGTGTGGAAGGAGATTGTGATGTTTGAATGTATAGTAGTCTTGATAGTATTGTATGGATGCAACTTTTAGGCCCAGAACATGGGGTAGATTAGTTGGAAATTAAATGCTTAAGGTGTTAGGAGTGTTGGTTGTGGAAGAAGTGACAGTGTAAGCGCAGTTTGATTGAGAGTGATGAGGTTGCCATGACATGGCTCGGTCTTTTGGAGAGTACGAGTGAAGTATGTCAGAAGTGGAGGGAGTACTGGGGAGTGGGAGACCTAGAAGGAAATGAAAGGATTAGAGAAAGAGGCTTTGAAGTATCATGCTTAGGGAAATGCTAGGCATGCATGCATGGGGCTGATTGAAATGGAGTAGTGTCATGTACAGAAAGCATGCTGTCATTGGTAACTATATAAAGTAAGCAAAATTCATCCAAAGTATGTTCTTTGAAGTCTTGTTTAATGATATTTAGTAACTAATAGCATTATATTAGTTGTTTGATTACTAGATAATGGCAATCACTAAAAAGAAAAAATACCCGTTAAGTATTTAACCCCAAATGTGTATTTTTTAAATTCAAAATTGTGGACATCATAAGGTGAAGGGGAGTTATTTGGGAAAGCTTGTTTAAAGATATAATACTGAGTGGGGCATAGAATTTGACTGCATTTACATGAGTTTGATGTTTGTGGAAATGTGAATGTCAAGAATTGATTCATGAGGAACTATGACATCAGAAGGTTAAAGAAAGTTATAATGGAATGCTTGATAAAACAAAAGATGTAATACTAAGTTGGGTACAGAAGGTCTAGAAGAGAGAGTTTAAAGAAAATAGTTTTATATGAGTGAATTTAGTGGGAGTAATTGTAGAGGAACACAGTGGAGTAATACATGTTCATGAATGATGTCGTGAAGAGATTGTAGCTCAGATATTTGCTAGAGGGTTCTTGTGTGGCAGGAGAATGCTTGTATGATATTGGCATGCAGATGATTGAGGAGAGCTGTTATGAAGGGAAATTTCCTCTTTAGCCACCATTACTTGTTTCCTTATATTGAACTGTGCCCGAGATTTATACATATAGAATTAAGATAAGATGCGGTAATCATCTTGATGCACGTAAATTTTCCATAAGACTCTAACAGCAGTGGTACCATAGGGCAAATAATGTAAGCAGGAAAATATGAATAGGGGAATAAGAATATTTGGGAGTGAAAATGAGGAATGTAGATGTACTTACTTTTAAGATATGATTGCAGTAGGATGTACTAAACACATATGTTTTACATATTGCAGGGTTCAAGAAAAATTAAGTGGGCTTACGACTGGCTACAGTGTAGAAGAGGCTCAGGCTATCGTTGCACAGCTTAAGAATATTGAAGAATCATTGCGAGCTGGGGAGAAAGAAAAGGCGGAACTCATAAAATCCTTAAATGTGTTGAGAGATGACATAATTTCTGCGGATACCACGCAAGCTATTGAATCTAATTTAGAAAAATCCTGTGAGAAACATAGCACTGCATCACAGACAGATTTTGGTGGTGAGGTACGTTTCATTTAAGGCTTAATGAAAATTTATTTATATACCATGTGTGTTATATTTATATATGATATATGTATATATGATAGAGTAAGAGAGAGGTATATTAATCAAAAAAGTATGTTATTTGATAGCTGAAGAGGTTGTGCTGAAATGGTTTGTGTGCATGGAGAGGATGAGTGTGGGGAGGCTGGTTATACATATTGAATTGGGAGTGAACAAGGTAAGGTGAAGGCAGAAGGATAGAGTGAAAGATGCTTTGAATGATTGGGGCCCAGGCATACAGGAGGGTGTGAGACATGCATGGGACAAAAAGAATTGGAGTGGTGTGGTATACAGTGGGTGATGTACTGTCAGTGGGCTGAATTCAGGGCTGTGAATTGAGTTTTTTCATTGCATTATACATGAGAGCTAGAGAGTGGATTTGCGGAAATACGGCCATTATTTGACTGTGCCTGGCCCTCCCTCACTGCATGGGAAACAAAAAAGTATGAAAAAAGTGTTTCAGAAAGTGAAACTATTGTTCAATCTCAGTCACCTTCAAAAATTTATCTACTTTCAGGGTATGCCTCTAGGTGCACGCTTGGCAGAACTAACTAGACTCAAACTGGAGTATGACTCTGCGAAGACAACACTGAAAGGATTGCAGCATGACTTAGCTGGGCTAGAAGAGAGATTATCACCTGAAGACCTTCAGGGAGACCGTGATCGTGTAGTTCTCATTCAAGAGAAAGAACAGCTACTGAGAGAATTTAGAAGTGTGCGATCATATACACATGACCCTTTACAGGTATGCACAGCTTTGTCATGGCCAGCTCACACTTAATTAAGCCTTAGGTGACACTTGTTCTAATGTAACAGAAACTGAGTATACAAACATTAGGCTTTATATGCAGATCTGACAAATGGTGGTAATTCACTTTATGGTGAAATTGAGTTGTCGACTTCCATCATATACTCAGCAAGCCCTGCATATTGGTAAACATGGGTAAATCCAACTCCTAGATCTTCTTGATGTTATGGCTCATACATCTAATTGTAGTACACCTTTTGCAAGGGTTTGGCCTATAAAAATGTTGAAGGGTAATGAACATTGTGTCATATTAGCACTGAATTCATTCATGACTAATTGTTGTTAGTGTCATATTTATTTGCTCTGTCATTGTTTCTTTCATCAAGATGATTTAAGAGGAAGGTATCTGACTGAAGAGCCATGGGACAAAAGAGAAGCAAGGGGTAAAAGTTTAGACACTATTTTATTATTGAAAAGAGGAAATGTATCACAGGCTGTACAGTCCATGAAAGCACATTTATTAGCTGCATTGCACACAGTAGTTCTACAGGGAGCATTTATTTCTTAAACCCTTTTCAATTTTTTTTATACTTACCCTCACCCTTGAAGACCACATTATGAGTCTCTTTGGTGAGTGGTTTGTGTTACTTACCATGAGTTAGCATGGGTCAGCCTAGGGTCCAACCCGCATGAGTTCAAATCCGCTTAGTGGCAGTAAGTCTACACCTAACTAATGTGCTCATCCTCCCTTTTGGAGCTGGTTGATGAATGAGTACCTAGCTTAGGCTGAGTTTTTTGAATTTTTGTGCACACATAAATAGTTGTGAAGATGTGATTTTTCTTTTCTTTCAAACTGTTCGCCATTTCCCGCATTAGCGAGGTAGCGTTAAGAACAGAGGACTAGGCCTTTGAGGGAATACCCTCACCTGGCCCAATTCTCTGTTCCTTCTTTTGGAAAATTAAAAAAAAAAACGAGAGGGGAGGATTTCCAGCCCCCCGCTCCCTCCCCTTTTAGTCGCCTTTTACAACACGCAGGGAATACGTGGGAAGTATTCTTTGTCCCCTATCCCCAGGGAAAGAAGATGTGATACTTTATATATATATTTTTTATTATTATTATTTTGCTTTGTCGCTGTCTCCCGCGTTAGCGAGGTAGCACAAGGAAACAGACGAAAGAATGGCCCAACCCACCCACATACACATGTATATACATACACGTCCACACACGCAAATATACATACCTATACATCTCAATGTACACATATATATACACACACAGACATATACATATATACACATGTACATAATTCATACTGTCTGCCTTTATTTATCCCCATCGCCACCTCGCCACACATGGAATAACAACCCCCTCCCCCCTCATGTGTGCGGGGTAGCGCTAGGAAAAGACAACAAAGGGCCCTATTCATTCACACTCAGTCTCTAGCTGTATATATACATATACAAGGTTAAGAGAAACAGTAACACAACTGTAAAACTTCTTTCCCTGTAATACACAAATAATGAATGCAGATAGTAATCACAGTGCAAAGGTCCTTTCAAAGGCAAATTATCTCATATTCATGTCACAATACCCTCACTACCCAAGCAACAACACACATGCAGCACTACAAAATGCGGTTTGAATGCTGGCTCACACAAAATGGAATATTTGTGCCAATACAGAAGTCTCTACCAACACCCTTTTAACCTTGACTGAATGAATCCAACCTTTACCTTCCCATCTCCTTGATGAATAACCAATCTCACATGACAAAATTTCAGCCATAATGGCAGTCACATATTTATATTGCATACATGATATTCACTACCCACAACACAAACATCAGGGAAAGGAGTTCATGTTTAAGTGATCTCTTAAAGTACTACGTGAGAGTGAGCTCAGTCATGGACAAAAGGGAAGGATGGGTGAACTACATGTATCTGAACTGCCTGAAAGCATTTGACACTGCATTGTATGGGAGCTGATTTAAAAAGCTGGAACACCAGGCTGGAGTAAGGGGGAACTCCTGCGTTGGGTAGATTATCTCAGTGGGAGGGGAACAAATGATGCATGTTGGAGAAGCCTTTTTCACATAGGTTGAGTGATCTGTACCAAAGACTTGCCTGAAGTTAAAGAATTCTACCTGAATATGTTTGCAGATGATGCAAAGATCATGATGAGATTGAAAAGTGAATAGGAACACATCATCTTACAAGAGGACTTAGAGAGACTTTGAAGTTGGTTCAAAATGTCTTTAATGAAATTCAGCCTAAGCAAGTGTAAAGTAATAAGGATGGGACAAAGCAAAAGATGGCCTTAGTACACTCACAAACACTCACCTGACCTAGGTCAATAATGGAACATCAGAGAATAGGTTGTCATTGACAAAAGTGTACTCCTGGCTTAGACCTGTTGGAGCTTTACACACATGTATGCTGATCACAAGAAGTTTTTTCTTGAATAAAGCATTGTTATGTTGGCTATTTGTGACAGTGTATGCTGGCTAGTTTGTATTTCTGTTTGTATTTCTAAGTGCTCCCCTGCTTGACCACTGCAAAATATATTACAGCCTATTGATGAAACATTTTCACATTACCAATTGCATCCATAGGGCTATGTTTGATGAGGTTATGTGAAAGCTTCTTGGTTATCAGGTTTTCAAAGTTAGAGCTGTATCCACATTCACTCAATCCCTTGGTCATATGCAACATATTCTGAAACCATACTCTCTTTCAGTGACTGTTTTATGGTTTGATTTGATTTTCTGTCCATTACGTTACTCCTTAGTTATTCAACCATTTTTGCACTGGCTGTAGCAACCTTTTTCCTTTTCACAAAAATTAAAATTTTTTGTTGATACAAGCTTTTAACAGCTATTTTACTTGCGTGACAATTGAAATTACATGCTCTAATTTGAACTGAAATGTTGGTAATCAAACACTCTGGGGAAAATTCCCCCTAAGTTACCATGCAATGAATTTACATGATATTGGTCTTGATGATTTTTTAATTTATTTACATTTGATTTCCCCACAACAGGCATGTGAGTTAGATGAAAAGATCAACCAGCTGGAGTGTGATTTAGCCAAGGCTTTGGAAGTTAGTAACAAGGCAGTGGCAGAACGGCTGTCATTACAGGAACAACGGCAAGATCTTTTGTGTCGTCTGCGTGACACTGTACGCATCATGGTGGGCCTTGAAGGGCAGCTGCGTTCATTGTCAGCATCCACACTCTCTGTGTCGTCATCTTCATCCCTAGGATCATTGTCTACGTCTAGTAAAGGGTCATTATCCAGCTTATCATTTACTGATATATATGGTGGACAGCAATACTCTTCAACTGAGCATGTTGCTCTTAATATGACAGAACTTCAAAAGCGTGTAGAAAGATTATTAAAATCCAACTCAGAGGCTGACCGACAGTATGCTGAAAAACTGCGGTCTCTTGAAGAGAGTAGTGGAAACTCTGCTGTGTTGTCGCAATCCATGTTATCACTTTCTCCACGGAGCTCCCTCTCTTCGCTCTCCCCACCTACCTCTGCCTGTGAGGCTCTCTCAGGCATGGACCCTCTCGGACCCCCACGTTTTACGCCAGGGGAAGGGGGTTGCAATGGGAATGGACCACTTGCTAATGTGGACCTTTCTACAGTACAGGACCGCTTAGTAGAGTTATGTCTTGCACCTTCCACAGCTGAGCCTGGAGCTTTTAATCCATCAACTCTGCATGTGGCTAAGGTTGCTGGGAAACAGGTGGACTCCACTTTGATTGGAAACAAACAAGTAAAGGAATTGACAGAATATGAATTTAATGTAGCGAACACAAGTGTTAGTAGTGTATTATTAGGAAGGGCAAGTGGTGATAGTGATGTGCTTTATGAAATGGTTGATGAGGAAGAGGAGGGTTGTGTTGGGGAGGGTGAAGATGGTAATGCACGGACAATGTCAGCAGCAGTGAGTGATGAATCTGTGGCTGGAGACTCAGGAGTCTATGAGGCTTACCCTAAAGGATCAGCATCCCCACCAGAAACACCACAGGTGCAGATAAAACTTAGGTAAGTCCCTCAGTCTCCTGTGTATTTTACATAGAGTATTAAAAGTTCATGTTATACTTGTTTTAGCATCTCCCAGACAATGGATTAAGAGATGTAGTTGTAAGTTTATTTGTCTGTCGTAATGTTTGGAAACATTTTCCTAGAAGTTTAGTGATCTGAAATTTTATGCCTGGGGGCCTAGTTGTTCATCCAATCACCTTCAAAGACATTCAATGCACAGTTTTTTTGGCATGTGATTTCAAGCTTGACTTGAGTACTTTTTTCTTAGATCATATGTATGGCGAGTTTAGTAATTTCATTGATTCTGATCCATGCTACATATCCGTAGATCCTACTTGAAAACACTCGATATCAGAATGCTCACACATGATAAAATGCATGAATATCTGAAATCTGGTTTTTAACTGGTAATTTTCCTTGAAAGTCTTTTCTCTTTTTTTTTTATATTTCTGCAGTTTTTGCTGTTGTTCAATTAGATTCGACCCCCAGTTATTTATCTTTAGTGTAATTGTGAAACTCTCCATGTCTACAATGCACTTATCATAAGCAAAGACAAAATATAATTTAGGATAAATACACGTATTGTAAGCAGAGACAAGGAAGAATCCAGGTTAAATGCAAGAAATGTATGTTCTAAAATTCTTTGAATGCCATATCACCAGAAATATTGATATCTGTAATCCAAACACTAGTTTTGTAGTTGAGAAAAAAAAATTTTGATTACTAGATCTTTGTTGTTATAGTGCAGCTGTCCATTACTGTTCATATATTACTAATGTTCTATTTCCAGAATTTGATGCCAGGTATGTGTAAATGTATACCTTGAGTGTGTCTGGAGTTGAGTTCATTGCTGAATGGTATGATGAAAGAGTGGAGATAGTGAAAGTCTTACATAAGGTAAAGTGTGGCAAAGATGAATGGGATTGCAATTGAGTTTCTCAAGAAAGGGAATGACAGTATTATTGATTGATTAGGCAGGCTATGTAGTGTTTGTATGGCCCAAGGTGAGGTGCTTGAGGATTGGCAGAATTATGCATGTGAGACAGAAGTGAATTCTTTAACTACAGAAGCTTAAGTATGTTGAGTTACATGGGAAGGTTCAAGAGAAAGTGGTGATTGAGAGGGTCATGGTATGTGCTGATCATTTGACTGGACAGGAGCAGCTTGGCTTCAGAGAAGGTAGCAGATGTGTGGATCACTTGCTTACTTTGAAGAATGTGTTTGAGGAATAGTTAGTGAAAAGAAGTAAATTGGACTCTATGTGGCATGTGATAGGATTGACAGTGAGATATTATTGATGGTGCTTTTCTTTTTTTCTTTCATACTATTCACCATTTCCTGCGTAAGCGAGGTGGCGCTAACAACAGAGGACTGGGCCTTTGAGGGAATATCCTCACCTGGCCCCCTTCTCTGTCCCTTCTTTTGGAAAATTAAAAAAAACCAAGAGGGGAGGATTTCCAGCCCCCCGCTCCCCTATATATATATATATATATGGGATAAATAGTTATTAAATGCAATAGAGTTTTTACCAGGGCAGTAAGGTATTTGCACAAATAGGATTGGAGGAGGATTAATGATTCTCAGTGAATGTAGGTCTCTCTCATGGTTGTATAATGTCACTGTAGATTTTTGACGTTTTTATGGATGCGGTGGTGAGGGAGGTGAATTCAAGGGTCTTAGAGAGGGTATGTCCATGGCATACTATGTTTGGGTTGATAAGGGTATCTAGGTGGTCAGTCAGTTCCTATGGTGGCAGACTCAAGAGAGAAACTCCACAAGCTGGTGATAGAGTGTAGAAGAGTGTGTGAAAGGAAGAAGTTGATATTAAATGTGAACAAAAGGAAGAAAATAAGGCAGGATTGTAGTAGATATGCATACAGAGGACCTGGAGTAAGTGTGCTTTAGACACCTTGTATTGGAACCTTGGAGGCTGAAGTGTCATAGGATGGGGGAAGGAGATAAGGTTATGGTTGCATTGAGGAGCATATGGAAGAAAAGTTCAGTCTCTGTGCAAAATTAGGTATGTTTGAAGGTATAGGGGTTCCAGCAGTGTTTTATTGATGTGAATGTGAATTTTAAGCCCAGAATGCAAGAAAAAAATGAGAAGAGTTTGGATGTGTTGGAAATGTAATGTTTGATGATATTGTTTGTTGTGAGACATTTTGATTGCATAGTGAATAACGTGTGAGAGAGATATATAAATGGAAAATGATTGAGATTGTTGATCAGGGTGTACTGAAATGGTTTGGACATATGGATAGGATAAGCAAAGAGAGACTAAGAAGATATACATGGAAGTAGAGGTCTTAAAGAGGAAGGTGAGACAGAGAAGGATATGGGAATAGGGGATTACAGAGGCTTTGAAATATTGGGGCTTGAACTTTTAGGAGGGTGAGGTGCATGTATGGCATGAAACAAGTTGTAGTGTTATGGATAACTGAGAATAACTTGCAGTTACTGCACTGAAATGGGATATGAATAGTAAGGGGAAGCCATGGAATATCTGTTGGACATCATTCATTATGGGAACTTTGGTTTTGGTACATGATACTGTACATAAAAGCTATGGAGTGAATGTGAGTAAGGCTGTTGTTCATTTGTTCCTGATGATACCTTGATGTGGCGAGAAGTGGCAGTGCCAATTAAAAACTATTGCAATTAGGCTTAGAGGTTAATATGGATCAATTTTCAATCTTAGGTACAGCAAGCAGGAGAGCTTGCTAAATGTGGGAGTAGAAAGAGCGCGGAATTTGTCCATGCTGAACACTGAGGAGGGCTGCAAAGTGTAAGTCTTTATCTTTTCTGCTTTGTATGTGTCTGAAAGAAAAGTGAACACAGTTTTTGAAATTAAGTTGAACATGCATTAACACATTTCAGTATTGAATACAATAATGTTTATTGCATCAGTAAAGTTTTGATCAAGATTTTTCCAGTGATTAGCAGTGTCCATTTGGCTTGCTTTGCTAGTTGCATGCATCATAACAGGATGTTTACACATGATTAGCTTCTTACATGAATATGGGCCAACATACCTATGTTTGGGGCAAGAGTTTGGATTGAATGATTGATCTTATTTTAATGTTTGTTTTGTGTAAGTTTGCATTAAGTGATACTAGGCCATGGGAATTCCTGTCAATGAGTGTAAGCACAAGTTGCTGGTAGAGAATTGTGAGTGGGTTACATTGTTCAGTAGAATTTTCCTAAAATATAACAGTTAGCATTTGGAAGATGTGGAATACAGAAACTCCCTGTTATGTGAATTGGCACATAATCCAGAGCTGCCAACCATTACATTTTTGCCATATTTACTACTTTTATTTAATAGATACAGATGTATGTTTTATTAGTAAAATACTTTTTTAAATTCTGGTCGTACGTTCATGTATTGTACATGTATTGTGTATGTAATGTATTGGAAGTTCACAGGGGTGCACTGTTCAATATGTAGTGTAAGTTTTTATCGCCCATGCAAGCACTAATGCAGTGTACAGAATAACACACGGAACTTCGGTCAATTTCTATCCATATCGTGGAAATGACCGCACAAGTTGTTGCACAGTCAGTCTTACTGTCTGATCTTATCTTTAACTTCTGTAACCAGGCTAGTCCTACTCCTAGGCCGGGCTCTCCAGAGGCTTTAAAAAGTTGCTCAGAATGATTATTTATGTATAGAAGTGGATAAGAAATTACTAGTTCTCATCCATCTATTGCTGTTCTTCAAAGTAGTAGAATTTGATTTATTAAGATCTGTCAGTGACAGATGAAGAGTGACAATGAAAATTTTTCGAGAAAAATCAAAGCCTCAGCATGTAAGTTACATCATCACATCAGATTATTTGGGCCTTGACCATTAATCAACAGGTGATAAAATGTAATACTATGAATAAACCTGATCCTTTCCTGCAAAATTTAGAGCGGCTAATCTCTAAAAAACCAATGAAAATGTTCGTATTACCATTACAAATGCCAAACCATGTCTGTGTAAACATTTAAAAAGTGATCTGATAAGGAAAATCAGTAAGACAATGACCAATTCATAATGGAAGAGTTTGATGAGGTCAAAATGTTACAGCCATCTCCCATGTGGGAAAACTTGGTCCTCATGATAAGGAAAATCAGTAAGAAAATGACCAATTCATAATGGAAGAGTTTGATGAGGTCAGAATGTTACAGCCGTCTCCCATGAGGGAAAACTTTTTTCTCAAGTCTGGATGTTTTAGCTTGCAGTTGTTTGTATTGCATATGACTTGTCATCTAGTGAAGTTCAGTGAAAGGGTTCTGGAGAAGTGCTTACAGACAATCAATGTTTATAACCAAATGCTCTCTAGCCAGGACTGAATATGTGTGGACAAACAAGCATTAGAACCTCTGTTGACTTAATTCAAGGACCAAAAATGAAACACTACTGACCAGATACTTTGTTGGTTTTAAAGGGAACAGTTGTGGACTATCTACATGTCGACAAACAAATGGAGATAACAGCTTGAGCACTGAATATCTAAATTTCTCTGTATTGAAAGTGCAGCCTGTATTGTGTTTGGTTGTGAATTTTGTTTCGCAAAATTTTCTCTTTTTGTTTTTTACTTAAAATTCCCTATTTTTGCCATCTGTGTTCCCTTTTTTATGTTTGACAATGTTGGCAGCACTGCATAATCTATTATCTCATCAGGTTTTTACTCTCTTTGTGTAGAAAGTTATTTTAGGTTAAAGCATTTTGTAATAATGCTTTATGGTATATCATTCTCATTTATATGGTTTCTGAAACTTTATAGATGCATCAAGGTGCAACTGTTCCCTGCGGGTACAGCGACTTTCACTTGCTGTACACATCTTGACAGTAACACAGAACGGCCAACCTTTGGAGAAACTTTTGCCTTCCCTGTAGCACGTCGTAAATTGCCATCTAAGACTCTGCAGGTCAATGTTTGGGCTGTCAGTGATACCAACGAAACCTTCGATGAGGAGTGTGTGGTGAGTACTGAGGCAGCATTGAGATTTTTCTGTGCCATTGTTTTTCATACAATATTGTTTTAAAATTTGTGTTTTTTGCTTGAGGGAAAGTGATAAAAGCTTCAAATAAAAAGTTTTCCTAGATTACAGTAGTGTATTTATTTTTCAGTTGTCTTTTTTTCTGTTAATTTTCAGGGATACGCTCAAATAAGTTTAGCAGACTTTTGTCTTGACACACCACAAACTCGATGGTACAATATTCTCAACTTTGCCCTGCTAAGACCAGACCACCTGACACGGGATGACCAGTCTTCTAAATCTTCAACGTTGCGATCATCAGCCTCAACTTCAAATGTCAAAGTAAGAGAGTTTAGTACAATGAATAAATTTTCTTAGTTAATGCAGTTCCTTACCTCACCTACCTGAGTCGGGCTCCTGCAGCATTCTGGAAGCTGGCCATGTCCAGTGGTCAGGACCACATGTTGTAAGGTGTTGAGATGTGTGTGTGTGTCTTTGTGCAGAAAGTGTAGAGTAGTTGAGTAATAAGGGCTGAGTTGGTCTTAGAACATATACACGAATACATACTCATACTGGCTTGCCTTCATCCATTCCTGTCTCTACCCTGACCCTCAGGAAACAGCATCGCTACCCCCAGCTTCAGCGAGGTAGCACCGGGAAAACAGACAAAAAAGGCCACATTCGTTCACACTCAGTCTCTAGCTGTCATGTTTAATCCACCGATACCACAGCTCCCTATCCACACCCAGGCCCCACAGACCTTTCCATGGTGTACCCTAGAGAGAGAGGTTTTGTATAAGAGAAGACAGAGCTAGAATGTAATTTGCATAAGATATAATTTGTTTTATGGGTGTCAGGATGGAAGATACACAATTTGTGGACATTGGTTTGTTTCTGGGTGTTGTGCAGTTAGTCTTTGTCAGTTATTTGATATACATTGAGATAATGATTGTAGAGTTTCACTTCATGATACAGCTGATCTCATCCTTAAGAATATGTTTTATTGTGTGGAATATTGAAATTAGTTCTTATTCCTTGTTTGATAAAGGACTTTATATGGCTAGAAAGCACATTATATTCTATGACCCTAGAAATTTTACTTATACTGATGCATATCTAAAACATTAGTACTGAGACATATTGATGATATGAAAGATATTATACCAAGGATATCACAATTGCAATGCTAGGGATGCTTATGCATAATATTAATTTTCTTATGTGTGTATTGGTTGTTCATTATCTTATTGATCATTGCATTGTTCTATCACTCATGTTTCTATAATGTCTTTCTTTGTTGTTACCATGAGTTTCTGTTCATAATTTTAGATATACAGATATATATGCTGATGCTTTTATGAATTGCTCAGGAGGAGAGCAGTGATGAGTCCACGATAATATCATCACAGACCTCCACACTTACTCGTAACCTTGGACCTGAAGCACTGCGCTTGAATCTCCAATTCACTTCAGAGGACTTTGAGCATGTGATAGACTCTGATGATGATGATGAAGAAGAGGAAGAGGAGGAAGAGCTAGAAGTAGGTCAGGAAGAGGTCATGGAGGAAGCACTGGAGAACGCTGTAAGTAAATGTTCATATTTCCTTAAGCGTGTGGCATCTTTTTTTTTTCTTTTTTTTTTTTTGAGAGGGATATTACATTTTCTTCAATGCAGTTTTGGTTTGCCTCTGTTAATTGTGATCATTTGGAATGCTTGTATTCTATTTTACTGTCTTATGCTGTGCCCTTTATTAAATATTGCTTCGAAGTTATGAATAACATGCATTCTCTTTTTGCATGAAATTTTATCATATTTAATTTTTTTGAGCTCAGTTGCTTATAAAAGCTGTGGTTTTAATACTTCTCTTATAGCTTGTACTTCATTATGTTAATTGGTAGGTATAAGCTTATCAAATATACTGTTGCCATTTAAAGAGAGTACTTCAATTGAATTTGCATTAATGAAGAAAACATGAATATTGTGTGTTTGATGTTTTAGTGGTAGCTTTGTTAGCACTTTGGCTGCACCATTGCATGGTTGTTGTGCTCATGTGGCAAAATTGCACGCTCGCACAGGAGGATACAGCTGTTGAGGGAGACTCCACTGATCAGCTTGTCGAGATGGCCGATAAGGAAACCAACACAGAGTGCATGTTTATGCCCCTGTCAGCTAGCTTGGCAGGGTCACGCACATCCCTCGCACCTCCGAGAGTCGAGGGGGCCGACCCCAAGCCAGGGATCTCAGTGATCAAAAGGTCCCAGACCTTTACGCCATCTGCTGCAGTGGGCAAGAGCCACTACGTCTGTCGGGTAAGTTATGAGGTTTGGTGTGGAAGGCATTGCTGATAGGTAACTAAGCCACATTTTATGTTACGTTTCTATATGTTGCATAATTAATCTTATAGTTCTGTCTAGATCTGAATGTATCAGTGTTGTGTAGCCTTGGTAGTATTTATGTACTAGAAGTGTATATGTAGATTTATTTTAGTATCTTCCTTTAGAGAACTTTTGTTTTGTGTACATTTTCATTGCTTAATGGCATTTGACCAACCATTTATTTGGAAGTTCAATAGCACCTGGCTTTTAAAAGCTTTTGAATGTAGAGCTAAGAATCTGAAACAGTTCTGTCAGAAATTCATTTGCTTGATGAAACTAGTATCCCCAACTTCCCATTGCTTATAGGAAAGGAAAGTATTGATCCAGAATTTATCACAGCAATGGAGTGATACAATAAAAAGTAGAGATGAGTGTACACATCAGCAGGGGTATGAGATAGGTTAGAAATTAGAGACCTTATTGAAAGTTTTCAGAGTATGAAAGGTCTTAAGCTCCTGTAGTCATTATCAGTGGAAAGCCAGGTATAAGTCTGGTATGAAAAAGTGTCACTGGTTGATGTCATCATAGAGAAATAGATACTATGAATTGAATGAAAATTTTGAGATTCAGAGTGCTTGAGAAATGAGAAGAGATTTAAAAGTCTTTTGATTCAGTAGATATCTTAGTTTTTTGAAGAATTAGAATATTATCCCTTTTTATTTTGGTCTGAACCAATGTATGTTTCTGTGCTAAGTTTTTTGAAGAATTAGAATATTATCCCTTTTTATTTTGGTCTGAACCAATGTATGTTTCTGTGCTAGTGATGAGGCAAAGGCAAACTGAGATATCTTAGTACAGGGTCAGAGGAACTTTGTTCTCAGACTTTAGGGAGGACACATACAGCTGTATATACTTAGACTTTTTCTAAAGGAAGGGATGGTATTTGGACCTGGCAGTGAGAACAGAGAAGAGATCATATGTTGATGAGAAGAAAAATAGAGTTGGGATTCCTAAAAGTAGAATGGGAAGAAAAGAGAGTTCTGAAGAATTTGACTATATCATTAGTAGATAGTTGTAGTGTTAAAAAGGTGAAAAAGGGGAGGAAGATAGAAGAATTACAGACTGTTTAGTTAAGACCATGATATTTATTATTGGGATGAAATAACAATACACTTGTACATAAAGAAGTGTGTAACTTCAAAATTTTGGAGTGAAATAAGGATGAGTGACAGCCTTATAGATAAAGGCTTTTTCGATAATGCTTTTTGTATTGGACGTGTTCATGAAGTGTTTGTTAGTGCTGGCTGGTAAAAGATCCTCAGTCCAAATAGCCATGATGTAAAAACATACAAAATCCATCAAATTTAAGATTCTATCCTAAAGGGCACATGATTTTTTTCCACCGATGTCCTGCCCTTATAATGGCATCCAAGAAGTGTCCACCCCAACACTTCATTCTTTTTATAATCACCAGACCCATACTTTGTTTACACTTGTAAGAATAGGAGCTAAAGAATTTAGGTAACCATATATATATTATTTATATTTATTATTTGTCGCTGTCTCCCGCGTTTGCGAGGTAGCGCAAGGAAACGGACGAAAGAAATGGCCCAACCCACCCCCATACACATGTATATACATACGTCCACACACGCAAATATACATACCTACACAGCTTTCCATGGTTTACCCCAGACGCTTCACATGCCCTGATTCAACCCACTGACAGCACGTCAACCCCGGTATACCACATCGCTCCAATTCACTCTATTCCTTGCCCTCCTTTCACCCTCCTGTATGTTCAGGCCCCGATCACACAAAATCTTTTTCACTCCATCTTTCCACCTCCAATTTGGTCTCCCACTTCTCCTCGTTCCTTCCACCTCCAACACATATATCCTCTTGGTCAATCTTTCCTCACTCATTCTCTCCATGTGCCCAAACTATTTCAGAACACCCTCTTCTGCTCTCTCAACCACGCTCTTTTTATTTCCACACATCTCACGTTACTTACTCGATCAAACCACCTCACACCACATATTTTCCTCAAACATCTCATTTCCAGCACATCCACCCTCCTGCGCACAACTCTATCCATAGCCCACGCCTCGCAACCATACAACATTGTTGAAACCACTATTCCTTCAAACATAGCCATTTTTGCTTTCCGAGATAATGTTCTCGACTTCCACACATTCTTCAAGGCCCCCAGGATTTTCGCCCCCTCCCCCACCCTATGATTCACTTCCACTTCCATGGTTCCATCCGCTGCCAGATCCACTCCCAGATATCTAAAACACTTTACTTCCTCCAGTTTTTCTCCATTCAAACCTACCTCCCAATTGACTTGACCCTCAACCCTACTGTACCTAATAACCTTGCTCTTATTCACATTTACTCTTAACTTTCTTCTTTCACACACTTTACCAAACTCAGTCACCAGCTTCTGCAGTTTCTCACATGAATCAGCCACTAGCGCTGTATCATCAGCGAACAACAACTGTGGGTGAAGTGGGAATTGCTAGTTTCAAATGGAAAACAAAAACTTTTAATTGGTCAGTTTTAGGCTCTTGGATTCTGATTCAACTTCCTTTCAGCCATGGCTTGCAAGATTTCTTTTTTTTTTAACTCAGATTTACTTTGGTTTCATGTTTGTGAAAGTGTTTTTACTAACATATTTGATGTTTATAGCTTTTACTGTAAGTTTAGGAAATCATTAATAAGACTTGTAACTTCTAATCAAGCCAGTTTTCTTTTAATATTATTCAATTTATACATGGCTTTTGGCTTTTTGGTATGAGCTTTTTGTCCACTAAATTATCGTATATAGATTAAGATATAATCCATCAGTTATTCCACTATTCATTTTTTACTCACATGGATGTATTATTTTTCTCTTGTTTTTGGATAATATTGCAAATGTACTTAACACTGTAATTAAAGTTTAATGTGGATAAGATGATAGTTAGAGTCACAGTTCAATATTTTTTTTAGCTGAACCGCAGTGACAGTGATAGCTGTGTGCCAATGTACAGAAGAGCACCATTCCAACGAGGGACGGCAGAGCGAAGATCTTTGAGATGGAAAGGGCGTCTAGGAGGATCTTTGAGATTATCTTCCAAGTCACCTGGGTCTTCAGGTAACAGAAGTGAGATTCTTGTATAAACAGAATGCCTTATAAGCAATGAGCTGTAGAGCGCAGGTATATGATTTGATTATTATTTGTCTTTTAGGTCTTGTATTGTGAAGTTTGCACTTAATTTCTGTTAGATGTTATCCTATTGTTGTTATTTTCATTAGCTAACTTAATTTAGTTTTCTCATCATTCCCTCTGATTGTCCCTTTGCTTGATCTCAGTTGTCTTCACTTCTCCATATAGTTTGTATCCAATATAATCTTAGACTGAGAGGTATGAGAAACTTTAGGCAGAAGTAGTTGGTAGGAATGTTAGGCAAGAGCATTAGGTAGAAGCCAGTCAGTTGGAACATTAGGTAGGAGCCTCTGCAAACACTGCACAAGGCTCGCCTCTTGTGAGTGGCCTGTTAAGGGTGTGGCACTAAAGGCTGAGAAGCAGCACTAGAGTTCACTAGTTATGAAGACTCTATTGCTGTGGCCACCCCCTTGAGGGAGTTCCAGATGGGAATAGGCATCAGAGATATTGATAGAGAATTTTACAAATTAGGAACACTTTCCCTTTTACCACCAGCAATCTTCATCCTTTCAGAGCTGCATATAAATATTCATGTATAGCACATTATCGTTTTTCACACATGTACATAATTCATACTTGCTGCCTTTATTTATTCCCATCGCCACTTCGCCACACATGAAATGACAACCCCCTCCCCACACATGCGTGCAAGGTAGCGCTAGGAAAAGACAATAAAGGCCACATTCTTTCACACTCAGTCTCTCGCTCTCATGTATAATGCACTGAAACCATGGCTCCCTTTCCACATCCAGGCCCCACAAAACTTTCCATGGTTTACCCCAGATGCTTCGCATGACCTGGTTCAATCCATTGACAGCACGTCAACCCTGGTATACCGCATTGTTCCAATTCACTCTTCCTTGCACTCCTTTCACCCTCCTGCATGTTCAGGCCCCGATCTCTCAAAATCTTTTTCACTCCATCCTTCCATCTCCAATTTGGTCTCCCACTTCTCCTCATTCCTTCCACCTCTGACACATATATCCTCTTTGTCAATCTTTCCTCACTCATTCTCTCCATGTGGCCAAACCATTTCAAAGCACCGTCTTCTGCTCTCTCAATCACACTCTTTTTATTACCACACATCTCTCTTACCCTTTCATTACTTACTCGAGTAAACCACCTCACACCACATATTGCCCTCAAACATCTCATTTCCAACACATCCACCCTCCTCCGCACAACTCTATCTATAGCCCATGCCTCACAACCTTATAACATTGTTGGAACCACTATTCCTTCAAACATACCCATTTTTGCTTTCCGAGATAATGTTCTCGCCTTCCACACATTTTTCAATGCTCCCAGAACTTTCGCCCCCTCCCCCACCGTGACTCACTTCCACTTCCATGGTTCCATCCGTAGCCAAATCCACTCCCAGATATCTAAAACACTTCACTTCCTCCAGTTTTTCTCCATTCAAACTTACCTCCCAGTTGACTTGTCCCTCAACCCTACTGTACCTAATAACCTTGCTCTTATTCACATTTACTCTCAGCTTTCTTCTTACACACACTTTACCAAACTCAGTCACCAGCTTCTGCAGTTTCTCATTCATCATATGACAAGTATTCTTTCATGCTAGTTCCTTACTTGCTAAAGTTAAAATTTTCTATTTTCCAGAGCCTTCAGTGCACTTTCAGGTTTTCTGTCCTACAAGAATCTGTCTACTTTAACATTCCCACCATTGTTTTACTGAATATTACCACTACAAATCTAAACTTAACCCCATTACCACCTCTAACCCTAATGGTCACATTTTTCAGCAACTTACTATTTACTGTGCTAGAACAGTTGCTGAATCACATAGTTCAGAGGGTGACATTGAGTAGCCCTTCCCCCACCTCTTAGTAAGATAAGATAAGAGATAAGATGCCTTTATTGTCAAAGTTCATACATGATACAAAAGTATAAGAATTATAAAATAAAAATTAAAAAATATCACATAAAATATCTCATAAAGAATCATCTATCACACTCAGCAGCTGTATCACAGAGGAGTTACAGCTTCTTAGGTGACAAAACAAATTATTTCCTGAATCTACTGGTGTGCTTTATAGGCAGAGAGTCTTCACTCCACTCCATCCCACTCCAATGGCATCACCTTTTTCGATAACTTTTCATTAGATATCATCACAATTACATTATGACAGAGTGTGGTATAGTTGTGGTTAGCTCATTTGTTTTAGGTATAGTCCATCAGTAAGAGTTACATTGAAAAATTTTTGCTCAGGAACTTAACCTCATTCAAAAAAATGTTTTAGTTGCTTGACTTGAGAGTAATTCAGCTAGCAGCAAGTCTTTCAAGAACACAATCATGTCAAGTCAGGGAATAGGTGTATATGTGGCAAGTTCATGCCAGTTTAAGCATTTTGGATGATCTTTTGAGTCATTTGTGTGCAAGAGTGTTAAGAGGGTGGTAATATGCAAGCTAGATTGAGGAGGAGCTTGGTGGCTTTAAGAATGGCAGAAAATATGTGTATCAGATTTTTGCTTTGAAGAATTTTGATAAATACTTGCAGAGAAATACGTGTATGTAACATTCATGGATTTGGGGAGTGTTTGATATGATTGACATAGATACCTTTGAGGAGTGTGTTACAAATATGGGATGCTGAAAGAAAGCTACAAAATACGTTGGAGAGTTTTTACTGGAAGAGTAAAGCGTTTATGTAACTGGATTGTGCCAACAAGTGGTTACACATGAGGGTGAAGTCACCTTCCACAAAGCAGTACCAATATCTTTGGATAGGAAGGATTGGCTTCTATGAGGACCTTCTCACTCTAAAGGATTCTATCATTTGTGTGCTCTAGTGTGGAATGCAGACTTGAAGTTGCAAGAGCCCTATAAAAGGGAGCCAGGGGTTTTATAATACTTGTAATGGTAATGGATGGAAGTAGTTGACTCCACCTTGAGCATGTGGTTGTACTGTGAATGAAAAGCCATTTTCCATGAGGATATACCATCATCAAAGGAATAAAAGGAGTACAGTCTCATTGAAGAATCTCTCACTTCAAAGGAGTCCATTGTTTCCCATCTTATTGGACTACAGTCTTCAACTGCCGGAGCCTTGTAAGAAGGATCTTGGGGCTATATGATTAAATTGAATTAATATATAGAGTTTTGAATATAAGCTGGCCTTATTTTGAGAATGCAGTTGCCCATGCTATGTCACCTACCATAGGCAAAAATGTTGCTGGTGTTTATATTGCAATTAGGTAGTAAGGACTTTCATGATGCTTTGACTTTGCTCTTACTTGATGTATAAGTATAGATTTCATTGGTTCATTTGAATTTCAGGAATGAAAGGTGGCCGAACTTCACTGGATCTTGAGTTGGATCTAGCAGCACAACAGCGTCGCCTGCGTCAGCTACATGAAGAGTTAGAGGGCTTGCGTAGCCTAAAGACTCAGTTAGAGAGTGTGAAGAACTCCCCTGACCCACCGTCATGGCTGGCAGACCAGACCACCATGACTAGTGTCCTTACTCAAGTAAATCTCCTCTTTGAACTTGTTAACTTCTTTTATTAAGCTCAGTGTCAACTCACAGTTATATAACTTAAAATGCTTAAGTCTGCATATTTTGTTACTGTTATCTTGAAGTGTTCCTAGTATTTTGTTCAAAATTCCAATAAAGATAAGCTGCTTGGGTCAATGAGAGTAACGGTGAAAGGGATTAAGTTGGTTAAAATATTCTTATTCTAAAATCAGCCAGAGAGTAGATGTGAGCAAATAGGTATGTTTCTTTTTCAGTTCGTGCCACTACCTGAGTAATGCATGAAACAGAACTACAAAAAACTTTCATATCATTCTTGTCTTTGGCATATTATTGCAAGGCCATGATGATTATAAGATTAAAGTGAAAGCTGAGGCCTACTTTAAAGGTTATACTGCTCATTTAGGAAGTACTAGTTTGTTGTATAGCACCACATGCATTCTGATACTGTTGCTCACTTGAACTTATTTAAAGAGTTAAAGCTTTACTTCTCAATGTGTGATCTTAACAGATTTTGAGTCAGTAGGATGATATTCTAAGTGAATTTTATAAAGTGCATTTTATGTTTAATTTCTGTATTTATAGAATATCTTCTACTTTAGGCAACTAAAGGTGCTGGTGTCAAGTCACCTGAGGACCGTAGAATGGAGAAGATGCTAAGGAAAACGTCGAGAGAGATACATAAACTACGAAATTCTAAGACACCACGAGGCCAACCCGATGTTGTATCATTCAAGTAAGTGAAGATAGCATTGAGATGATGGTAATGAACTCTGTGATATTTTATGTGTTATCACCCTCTTTCTCATTTGTACCATCTTTCTTGTACTTTTTTGCATAGCCATAGGTAATACCCCTTCCAGATATCAGATATTGCATATCAATACCTTTTCACAAAAACAGTCATATAAAAAGATTTCTTTTCTTTCTTTCATACTATTCGCCATTTCCCGCGTTAGCGAGGTAGCATTAAGAACAGAAGACTGGGCCTATGAGGGAATATCATCACCTGGCCCCTTTCTCTGTTCCTTATTTTGGAAAATTAAAAAAAAACGAGAGGGGAGGATTTCCAGCCACCCGCTCCCTCCCCTTTTAGTCGCCTTCTACGACACACAGGGAATACGTGGGAAGTATTCTTTCTCCCCTATCCCTAGGGATAATGTAAAAAATATATTTTGTTATAAATTAAGACACACTAATATATGTATATTCTTTGACACATGGGACTTTTTTTTTTTTTTTTGAGTGGGAAAAGTGACTGGATGGTGTCAGTGGCTCATTTGCCAGACTTAAACACAGATCTGTCTCAGTACTATTGCTTTAAAAGGAGTGAATACACACCCATTTCTTTATCCTATACATTAGTAATGCTAAAAATATGATCATGTAAAAGTAAAGGATACATACAAACAAGCGTGCTAACAATGTCCATGGTATATGGCTGAATTCAACATGTAAATTCCCTAGTGTAAGCAATAAAGGTTGAGTGAGAGGAGGAGCCTCATGATGAATATTTAGTAATGACACTTGTCACTCTTTATGAAAGAAATACAAGCAAAAGTAAAGGATTTGTACAAAAAAGCAAGCAAATACAACATATGGCCTTGGTATAACCCTGAAGTTAATGGGTAAATACCCTTTTGTAGTGGTGGTAGAAGGAGGTCCCATTGCTCAAACGAAAATTGTCTGGAAGCTTTCTTTTTCATTTAAGCATGAGAAATGTTGGCTGCTTTTATTTCTTGCAATATGAAAAAATGGGCAACATCATTTTGGGACTTTACTTACCTCTATTATTTAGTCAGTTGTAGTTCTCCAATGATACAGCACTGGTTGCTGATGCAAGTGAGAAATTGTAGAGGTTTGTGACTGAGTTTGGAAAAGTGTGTGAAAGGAGAAAGTTGAGAGTAAATGTGAATAAGAGCAACATTATTAGGATGTATGTTTGAATGGAGAAAAAATTGGAGGAAGTGAAGTGTTTAGATAGCTAGGAGTGGACTTAGCAGTGAATGGAACCATAGAAGCGGAAGTGAGTCACAGGATGTGGGAGGGGTTGAAGATTCTGGGAGCAGTGAAGAATGTGTGGAAGGAGAGAACGTTTGAAGAAATATTTCCAACAATATTTTATGGCTGCAAGGCATGGGCTGTAGATAGGGTTATACAGAGGAGGGTGGATGTGTTGGAAATGAAATGTTTGAGGACATTATGTGGTTTGAGGTGGTGTGCTATGGTCAAGTAAGTAATGAAAGGTTAAGAGTGTAGTTGAGAGAGCAGAAGAGGGTGTTGAAATGGTTTGGACGTATGGAGAAAATGAGTGAGGAAAGGTTGACAAAGAGGATATATGTGTCAGAGGTGGAGGGAACAAGGAGAAGAGGGAGACCAAATTGGAGGCGGAAGGATAGAATGAAAAATATTTTGAGCACTCGGGCCGGAACATAAAGGGGGGGTGAGAGGCGTGCAAGGAATAGAGTGAATTTGAATAATGTGATTTACTGGGGTTGACGTGCTGTGAGTGGATTGAACCAGGACAGGCTACCAGCGAGGTAGCACCAGGAAACAAAGCTGAAGAACAGCCCATGCACTCATATATATACATAAATGCTCACACACATACATATACATACATCAACATATCAACATATTCATACATATACATTTACATACACAGACATATACACATATACTCATGTACGTATTCATACTTGCTTGCCTTCATCCATTCCTGATGCTACCTCACTCCACAAGAAACATTACTGTTACCCCTGCCTCAGCAAGGTATCACCAGGAAAACAGACAAAAAAGGCCTCATTTGTTTACAGTCAGTTTCTAGCTGTCATGTGTAATGCATCGAAACCACAGCTCCCAATCCACATCCAGGACCCACAGACATTTCCATGGTTTTACCCCAGACGTTTCACATGCCCCGGTTCAGTCCATATATATCCTAGCCAGAGCCAGGTATGCATTTTATCCACCAACCCCTACAACCCTTAGGGGTTGATGAACAACTGGGTTGGCTGTGGACTGATTGCTGTAACCCCCCCCAAGCTATGTACAACTCTTTGACTGACTAATTGCCTTGAGGCTCTGCTCTCATCCATGCACTGTCCTATGCATAGGGGATTTCAGTGTATGCCACAAGTATTGGTTAAGCTTTAACTGGGATGATCCTGATAGAGCTGAGGCCTTTTTTCTCATTAAGAATGTGGAACAGTTAATGAAACATCCTACTCAAGTTCCCAACCATCATAACCACTCTTATAACACTTGACATTTTTTTTTTTTTTTTTTTACTTCTGACCCTTCCTACTATACATATACTATTTCTGCCTCCTTAGTCTTATTGCTATTGCTTCTAATTGGGCATACTCATGCCTCCAAAATGTCAACTTTGGCACTTGGTGGTTATCACTGTACAGCTTCTTTATTGACTTACCCTGGGATGTGTGCTGTTTATCTGGTGTGATGTACTTTCCATCATTTTCTAAATCTTTTTCACCTGTTGTGGTATGATCGCTCGTGCTCTGATGCCTGTCACATTAGGAATGGTGTGTACCAGACTGTAAAACTCTTCTCTTTCCCCAAAATCCACTCTGCTTTCATTTGTGCTCGGTCATTGCAAAGCTGTTCTTTGAAGAGTTAAGCATACTTTCATAAAAAGAAATTGTACCAACTTTATCCACAGACAAATTTTTTGGCTCTTAACCATAAGTATCTCAAACAACTTCTGTAATTCAACCTTTCCTCCTCTTTTCCAACCTGATCAATTTATTGCTAATCCTCCATCTGATAAAGTTGCCCATTTTGGCACCAAGTTTTCCCCTTATTCAACCTTGGATTATTCAGATTCTAATCCTCCACCCCATCTCGTCCCTCTGAGCCTATGCCATCTGTATTTTCCTTGTGCAAGGTCTTACAGATGCTTTCCCAGCTCCAGATGGACGAGGAGTATGGCTCAGATAGCATAACTCCTCATGTTCTAAGGGAGTGTGTCTCTGAGCACTATTCTTCCTGTCTAAAAACCCAGAGTTTCCCCTCAGCCAGGAAGCGTGCCTTAGTGTAGCCCATCCCTAGCAAAGGAGACCTCTCTAATCCCTCCAAATATTGCTCTCTTGCTATCACTTCTAGTCTTTGAAACACTCCAAAACGTTAACTATTTCTAACAGTTAGAATACTGTTCACTTCTTTCAGATCACCGTTATGGATTTTGCAGTTCTAGGTCCACTGGTGATCTTTCCTGTATGACTCTCTCAGGGATTTTGGTGAACTTTTGTCATAGCCCTTGACATCTCCAAAGCATTTGACAGAGTATGGCATAAGTCTGCTTTCTAAACTTCCTTTGGTTTCACTGCTTCATTCTGTTTTCTCATGCATAATTTCCTCTCGGGCCATTCTGTTGCTGTAGACATTGCTGGAGCAACAACTTCCTGTCCTATCTGATGAATAGTATTGTTCCTCAGGGTTCTGTCTTATAGCCTACTCTCTCTCTTATTTCAGTAAATGATCACTCTTCTACTTATAACCCTGTTCACTCTTTTGCTGATGATTCCACTTTACATACTTAAGCCTACTTTTTGTCCCTTCCTCCCTCTAATCCTTGCTTCCTTTCTTGTACTGATCACATTTCGTCTCTCTTCTGACGTGTGTAGCTGGGGAACTGGTAACCTTGTAAAATTTCTTTTTTCCCCAGTTCTATTTCAGAATACCTCACATTAACCTTGTAATTATATAGAATATATTCATGTTCAGTATAACCCTCCACCACTTTGTCTTGGAAACCACATATAATTAATTGTCACAAAGGATGCCTCCCAAAGACTAGGAGTTTTATGTAGGTGTGGTAATTATTATTTTAGTGAGCAGCTTTTCCACATCTACAGGGGTTTTATTCACCCATATATGGAAAACTGCTCTACTCTATATCCTCCACCTCTATAAACTAGTGGAATCAAAAGCTTTTGTTTCATTAACTCTGCTAGCAACACCTCTCTTCAACCTTCCCCTTCTGTACATGTTGATGTTGCTGCTCTCTCTCTATTCTGTAGGTAGTATTTTGGCCACTGTTTTCATAAACTGTCTGCATGTGTTCCTACTCTTGAAGGTTTGGACCTGTAGCACATGTTAACTTGATGCTTCCCACAAATTATGTGTGGAGACCAGCCACTCAAGAATTGGCTGCAATGATATCATATCCTTTACTCAGACAGCTAAGCTGTGGAATTCTCTTCCTTCTTTTGTTGCCTCTCCCCCTTCATACAACCTTTCCTCCTTCAAGAGTCAGGTCAAGAAACACTTATGAATCCTTGATTAATTTGTACTTTCTCTTCCAATTTATTCTTTCACCTGAGATAGTCTTGATTTTGGGTGTATTATTTGTGTATAGCCTTGATTTTTGGTGTATTATTTGTGTATTCCATGTTAGTAATTACAAAATAAGAAATAAGAGTGGTGGATGAATGGATTAAGATGACCAAGGGCATGGGTAATGCAAACAGCATACATAAATTTAAGAAGTTTTATGACTGAGAAGAATGTTAAAGAGATGGGGCCCCAATAGTGTACAACTCCCTCTGCTTAATAAATGAGGGGCCTTGTGAAGGTCCTTTGAATATATGGGTAAATGGAAAGTTACTAAATGCAGTGGTGAGATTTTACTAGGACATTAAGGCATGTGTATGAGTAGGAGTATTTTTCAGTGGTGGTGGTTCTGCATCAAGGATGTATCATTTCACCATGGTTGTTTAATTTCTTAATAAATGAGATGGTGAGGAAGATGAATGCAAGGGTATGATCATAGAATGTGGGCTTTGTCTTTGGAGGTCGTAGGGGCAAAGACAATGAATCAGCTGCTATGTGCTTCTTATACCACATTGATCCAATTCATTCTACCCCATGCAAGTCTCCTGCACCTGATACCTCAAAGCCTCCTTAACTCCATCCTTTTATCTCTTCACTTGTCTCTTTCCCTTTCCTACCTTCACTTTTGATACACCATTTTTTCTCCATCCTTTTATCTCTTCACTTGTCTCTTTCCCTTTCCTACCTTCACTTTTGATACACCATTTTTTCTGAGTTTTTCTTTCTTAATTTTTTCATGTCTAAAACCATTTCACCACACCCTGATCAGCTCTCTAAATCATCCTGTGCCTAATTCTACATCTCTCGGTTGCACTTTCTTTACCCAATCAACTAGGAATTTCATTTCCAACATATCCATCCCACATTCTTACATAGTCAAGGCCCAAGACTTGTCCACATTTCACTGTTGGGAGCAAAGGTGAATGCCTGTATTATAAAGGTACAAGCATGTTCAGGATACCTAGATACCTAGTAATGTGTGGAGAGTGGTGATGCGAGGATGATCATGCTTAGAGCAATTTAGTGGAGAGGAGCAGTGTAACTTCAAGAGAAGTAGATATGTGGACTAGATAATTACTTTGTTGATTGTGAATGTAGAGTACTAGGAGAGAGACTGAGCATCTTGTGTGTTATTTTTTTGGACCTGGAGAAAACATGATATTGTTTACAGAGATTCCAATTGGAAAATGCTATGAATGTATGGGTTGAATGGAGCAAGGAGTTTTTATCAGGGATATTAAGCATATGTGTGAATAGGAAGGTAGGAGGGTTATCATTCTCTTAATGAAACCATGGCTTGATTCTTTTATAATTTTTTTGATCTTGCATGAGTTATTTGATTATTTTCAGATATTTTCATTAGTTTCACTTTTCCAGGGAGAAGATGGCATTCTTCCTCAAGTCCAGTCCCACCATTCCTCCTCTGACAATGGATTCTGACAGTGATATGGCATCTCCCACTGAACCATTGAGTCCTCTTCAACCCACCGCAGCCACCACATTACCGTCATGTTCGTCAAATACTTCAGAAAATAAAAATCCAACCCAATCATCACAGTGCATTACAAGATTACAATATTCCGGCTCAGATCAAAAGTCTGATGAACATACTCCCACACAGTCTCCACCTACATCATCCCCATCATCACCAACATCAACATCCGATACTAAATCACCACCACCCACCTCAACAGCTACTTCATCCTCCTTGCCTGGGTCTGCCTCCCTGGTGGTAAGGCAGTTAACAGCCAGGCAATCAACCACTGGTGCCATTCCCAAGGTCTTCCGCCCTGATGTTCTTTTCAGCACAGAAGACCAGGGTGTGGAAGTCTGATCTTTCCTTTTTAACTTAGGGGATCAATCAGTGGTTTTGTATACTATATACTCATGACTCGGTCTATCTAGTGCCACCAGGCTTACTATTATTTATTTAGGAGACCCTGATTTAAAGCGAAGACAGGTGCAAGGGACTTTACTGTTTTAGTTGTTGAATCTCGTATTTTACAGCTCGAACCATTGACACAGGACTGGTTTATAGATGTCTTGCTTTCTTCAGGGTTTTCATCTTTCATATGAAGAGGCTTCCATATGCCTGTGTTGCTGGGTAGACGTCTCATGACCTTCTCACTCACTTGACAGTAAGAATCCCTTGATGAACTCACCCAAGGATCTTCACAGTTTATTTTTGTTAATAGTTATATATATTAAAGCCACAAAAGATCAGTATATGGCATTATTTGCTCATAAGGCAAAGATGATATATATTTAAGGTTTTTCTTTTATAGCGACTTAAAAACTATACATTTTTTTTATATGACGCATGGCCCATTAACATGGGAGTGATGGAATGTCACAAATGTCATAAGAGTTTGTATATGCCATGCCTTCCACTAGTGATACTTCCCTCTTGTCTTCCACTTCTTGGGAGATTTAGATAATTCTCACTTGATCATACTCAAAGGAAGAATGTGCAGATGTAGTTTATAGAGATGCTTCAACAGTTCTTGGAAATTTCAATACTGGTGAACTGCCTGTGGTACAGCAAATGTCACTACTTTGCTTGGATACCAAGGCTTACTTGTGTACCTGCTCTGTCTCCAATGTTGGGGAGATTGTCTACTTTCTGTATACTATGAAATAATTTTTTCATAAAAATTTCATACAAGGAAGCAGACAGTCTCCTTTTAGCTTGTAAAGAAAGTTTTAGAATAAACCTCGGGTCCAAACCTGACTTTAAAGCATGTTTGTATAGTCACTGACACTTTCCCAGAATTGTTGAAAAATTACATGCCAGTACTGGTATGCAGGTGGGAACTTTGCGTTGGCAGCTGTTGTGTTATGGAACTGTTGGCAACTGTGAAAGCAAGCAATATTAGTTGTGTTTGAACTAAGTCTTCTTCCTCGTATCTTCACTTTTTACAGTCATGTTTTTTATGACTTAAACCAAATTAATTTTATATATTTGTACATTGATAGGGCCAGACTTATGAAGAGTATTTATATATTATCTATAACTTGTTTATATTATGGATAGAGTTGTTGTCCGCTAACAGATTGATAATATTACATAATAGATGTGTCCAAGAATGAGTACTAACTTGTTACATTTCAAACTTTCATGTTGATAAGTTGAACCAAAAAATATATTGTAAATATGTAAATAGAATCATTCTATATGCTATTTCCATGTGCCTTTGGCAGGTACAAATTTGTTATTTATGCTAACAAAGTTAAAACAACTCCAGAATTTTATTACCCTATAATATTCCTATTATAATTTGATTTATAATTGTCTAGGACAGTTTGTGGTATAGTAGAGATGCTTTGTGGAAGGTTTTCAGAGTATATGGTGTGGGAGGTAAGTTGCTAGAAGCAGTGAAAAGTTTTTACAAAGGATGTAAGGCATGTGTATGAGAAGGAAGAGAGGAAAGTGATTGGTTATCAGTGAATGTCGGTTTGCGATGGGTGCATGATGTGTCCTTGGTTGTTTAATTTGTTTATGGATGGGGTGGTTAGGGAGGTGAATGCAAGAGTTTAGGAGAAAGGGGCAAGTATGCAGTCTGTTGTGGATGAGAGGGCTTGGGTAGCAAGTCATTTGTTTATTGATGATATAGCGCTGGTGGCTGATTCGGGTGAGAAACTGCAGAAGTTGGTGACTGAGTTTGGTAAAGTGTGTGAAAGAAGAAAGTTGAAAGTAAATATGAATAAGAGCAAGGGTTGAGGGAGAAGTTAATTAAGAGGTAAGTGTGAATGGAGAAAAACTGGAGGAAGTGAAGTCTTAGATATCTAGAAGCAGTGGATGGAACCATGGAAGCGGAAGCGAGTCACAGGGTGGGGGAGGGGGCGAAGGTTCTGAGATCATTGGAGAATGTGTGGATGGCAAGAACATTATATCAGAGACCAAAAATGGGTACGTTTGAAGGAATAGTTGTTCCAACATTGTTATGTGGTTGCGAGGCAAGGGCTAATAGATAGGGTTGTGCGGAGGAGGTGGATGCGTTGGAAATGAAATGCTTGAGGACAATATATGGTGTGATTTGATCGAGTAAGTAATGAGAGGGTAGAGGGTAAGAAAGATGTGTGGTAATAAAATGAGTGTGGTTAAGAGAGCAGAAGAGGGTGTCCAAAATGGAAAGAATGAGTGAGGATAGATTGACAAAGAGGATATATGTGTCAGATGTGGAGGGAAGAAGGAGAATCAGAAGACCAAATTGGAGGTGGAAGGATGGAGTGAAAAAGATTTTGAGCGATTCGGGGCCTGAACATACAGGAGGGTGAAAGGCGTGCAAGGAACAGAGTTAATTGGAATGATGTGGTATATCGGGGTCTACATGCTGTCAATCAAAGCATGTGAAGTGCCTGGATGTGGAAAGGGAGCTGTAGTTTCGGTGCATTACGCATGACAGCGAGACTGAGTATGAACAAATGTGGCCTTTTTTTTGTCTTCCTGGCACTACCTCGCTGGAGGGTGGGGATGCTGTTTCATGTGTGGCAGGGTGGCAACAGGAATGGATGAAGGCAGCAAGTATGAATATGTACATGTGTATATATGTATTCCTATGAGTCCATGGGGAAAATGAAACACGATAAGTGTTTCAATTTCCCCATGGACTCAGGAATATCTTGATCACGCGCAAAATTGTGATCCTTTCCAATGTGTATATATTTATGTATACGTTAAAATGCATGTTTATGTATGGGTGTTTATGTATATATATGTGTATGTGGGTGGGTTGGGCCATTCCTTGTATATATATGTGTATGTGGGTGGGTTGGGCCATTCCTTGTCTATTTCCTTGCGCTACCTCGGTGAAGCAGGAGACGGCGATTAAGTATAATGAATAAATATAGGTAATAAGTAGTTTGTGGTAATAAAATATTCCCTGAAAAACAAGAAAATGTGCTGGCTTGACTTTTACCCTGAGAAAACCTTTTGCTCCTTAACATAAAACATCCCCATTAATTCATAATTCAGCCTTTCCTCTCTTTCAACCTAATTAATTTATAGCTAACTCTCCAACTCTTAAGGCCACTTTTTACCTAATTTTCCTCTAATTCAACTTTTGGATGATTCTGCTTTTAATCCTCCTTCCACAGAACCTGTGCAATCTACATTCTCCTCATGGAGGTTTTCCAAGCACTCTCCCAACTCTAGGTAGACAAGAAATATGGCCCTGATGGTATACCTTGAATCCTGAAGGATGGGCCCCTGAATAGGATCAGATCTTTGCTTGCCTATTGTGCCTCTATATAATCCCTGCGGGGGGGAGGGGGGTTGTCATTTCATGTGTGGCGGGGTGGCGACGGGAATGAATAAGGGCAGACAGTATGAATTAAGTACATGTGTATATATGTATATGTGTGTGGGTAAATATATGTATACGTTGGGATGTATAGGTATGTATATGTGTGCGTGTGGACGTGTATGTATATACATGTGTATGCAGGTGGGTTGGGCCATTCTTTCATCTGTTTCCTTGAGCTACCTCGCTAACGCCGGAGACAGCGACAAAGTATAAGAGAATAAAATAAAATAATAATCCCTGGGGATAGGGGAGAAAGAATACTTCCTATGTATTCCCTGCATGTCACAGAAGGTGACTAACAGGGTGGGAGCTAGGGGCTGGAAATCCTCCCCTCCTCTTTTACTTATCCAAAAGAAGGAACAGATGCAGGCCAAATGAGGATTTTTCCCTCAAGAGGTGCAGTCATCTGTTCTTGACACTACCTCACTTACATTGGAAATAGCGATGATGCAAAAAAAAAAAACTTCCTTCTCAGAGTATCAATCTTAACCCAGCATCGATCATGAAATGCCATGTTTACCAGGTTCATTATTTCTTTAATGACTTTGCTACCCATACCCTCATTTACAATACTAATTAGGCCAAATAACAATTACACTTACTCCAAGACAATCATAGGAGATAAACATAGGAGATAAGATAATTAACCCCTGTATCCCAGAACTTTCAATCAAATTTTCACTTAAAAGCAAAGAATATCATTTTTCTCATACTTGATTGCTGTTTTCTGCGTTAGTGAGATAGCACCAGGGACAGACGAAGAAAGGCCACATCTGCTCACATCTTCCTTTAGCTGTCACGTGTAATCCACAGCCCCCTATCCATAACTAGGTTCCACAGAACTTTCTATGATTTATCCAGATGCTTCACATACCCTGGTTCAGTCCACTGACAGCACATCGATCCCCGTATATCACAACATTCCAATTCACTCTGTCCTGTGCACATCTTTCACCCCCCTGCATGTTCTGGCCCAGATCACTCAAAATCTTTTTCACTCCATCCTTTCAATTCCAATTTGGTCTCCCCATTCTCCTGGTTCCCTCCACTTCTGAAATGTATATCCTCTTTGTCAACCTTTCTTTACTCATTCTCTCCATGTGTTCAAACTATTTCAGCACACCCTCTTCTTCTCTTTCAATCAAACTCTTTTTATTACCACACACCTCTCTCACCCTTTCATTTCTTACTCGATCAAACGACCTCACACTACATATTGTCCGAAAACATTTCATTTCCAACACATTCACCATCCTCCAAACAGATGCTTCACATCTATATAATACTGTTGGGACCAGTATTCCTTCAAACATACCCAATTTTGCCCTCCCAGATAATGCTATTTCTTTCCATACATTCATCAGTGCTCCAAGAACCTTCACCCTTCCACCTTCCTGTGGCTCACTTCTGCTTCCATGGTCCCATTTGCTGCTATGTCCAGTCCTAGGTATCTTAAACACTTCATTTTCCACAATTTTTCTCCATTCAAACTCACACCCCCAGGTAACATAATGTTATGGATAAGTAAAACATGCAGTATATGTTATCTGGTACCATAACATGTAATAGACACATATGGCAAATTCATACACAGTGCACTTAGTTATATAAAGTGATAAATGTAAATATAAAATACAAGTGCACTTTGTGAAAATAGTAAAAAAGTTGGCAAGAGCACTCACCAGTAGAAGCACATGTGCAGGCACAGATGGATGTAGTGGTGAGTTCTAGTGGAAGCATGGAGAGGGTAATATATAATTTGATCCTTGTTATCACTTGAATTCCTAAACACAAACCCAAATATTTGCAGAAAGGGCTGTTATATTCACAAGATTTGGTGATTTTTCCACTAATTTGGCAGCAGAGTAGAGTGCTATAATGCGTCATTTGGTGCAAATCCTCACTCATCTCAAACTGAAATCAATTCCATGTTTGGCATGAATAATAACGACATAGGATGTACAGTGAAAATAACGAGTGTAAAATTTAAGGTGGGAAGAAATTTACACAATAGAACCAATCAAAGAACACAGCTGTGAGGGGCCATAGTGGTGACATGATTGAGTAGCTGGGGAGGAAAGAGTGGTAGTGGTTACTTCTTCACAGCCTGCTTGAGTAAAATCATCAAAATGAAGAGATTTATACAATAACAACCCATCAAAGATGGCTTCATGAGGGAACGGATAACTAGAGCAAAAGCAAGTGGGAGGGAGGAAAAAGAGGTAGTATTTACTCCTTCCACCTGTCTTCCAACTCTATCACCACCACTTCAACTTTCCCTTCAAAGCTCTCTCATGGGATTAGCCATTTACTTTTTGTGTAATAGACTATAAATCTTGCTACCTATTCTTGTTAAGGATTCCATGTAAGTGTAGCTATTACATTAATTAATTCATAAGACTGTGGAGGAATATATCAAATGATTTTTCTTAAGTGCTTCTACTGATTTCTTTCGTAACTGTTTGCTGTATTCCACATTAATGAGGTAGTGACAGGAACAGACAAAGAAAAAGCATCATTTGCAAATGCAAAAAGCATCATTTGCTTACATCCATTCTGTAGCTGGCATGTACAATGCATGTAAACCATATCCCCCGTCCACAACAAAGACCCACAGACCTTTCTGTAGTTCCCCCCAGCTACTTCATGACCCCCGGTCCAGTCCATTGACAATTTGTTGACCCCTGTCCTGGTCCAGTCCACTGACAATGTGTTGACTCCTGTACTGGTCCAGTTCATTGATAATGTGTTGACCCTGTCCACCACATCAATCCATTTCATTCTGTCCCATGCACGCCTTTCACCCTACTGCCTGTTCAGGCCCTGAACACTTCCAGGTCTATGACTCACTTCCACCTCTATCTGTTGCCATGTCCACTCCCAGGTATATAAAACACTCCACTTCCTCCAAATTTTCTCCATTCAAATCTACACTCCATTAGAAATTGAAATACAAGAATGGGGGGTTCCAGCCTCCCCAACCCCCCTTGCTCTCAATCCCATGGATTTTTGGTATCACAACACTATAAATTTTTGCAATATTTTAACATACATGATATTATAACAAGAATTTGTCATCACCATAAGCATGAGGGAGGGAGAGAGAAATGGATAGTCATAGTTACTACCTCTGCCCACCCTCTTTTGTGCAACATAGGTATACTATGCCATCACCACCTCACCTATGAACTTAAACTCACATATAGATTGGCTGTTTGTTTACTGCACTGTACTAATTTTGAGAATTTTTAATTTGGCATTCTATGTACATTATTTTTCTATTTTTTCAAGGATAACATAGCATTGTGCATGTAGAGAAAACACCACTTACCAGTGAGCAAACAATCTTATACTATTACCAGGTATGATTTTTGAAATGCCTTTGATATTTCCCATGTCCTTATCTAATTTACATTTTCATAAGCAACGGATGAGCAAATCATTGAATACTGAAACACAAGACAGCAGGGACTCAACATATAAAACTTTTCTATTAACCCCTTTTGTTGTGCAATTTGTTTTTTCATCCTCCCACTGAACAAAAAAATTGCAAAGCAATTCTCTTTTTTATTACTGAAAAGATGCACAAAAAAATGTGAAATTATTGTTAAGAACTCAGACTTACTAATTCCTAGTTTAGGTTAGGAAAAACATGTTATCTACCAGATTAACCAATCCTTTGAAAAAAGATGCACAAATTTTCATTTCATCTCTTATCTATATCTCTGGTGCCTCTTCCCAAACAGAACTCACTCAAGATATGGCCATGGCAATAAAGTCTCCATAATTAGTGAACTCTGGTGCCAGTGCCTTTTGTGCCTCACCTATAACAGGCCACCAGCAGAGGCAATTCTAGCACAGTGTTTGCAGAGGCTCCTACCAAATGTTCCTACTAACCAGTTCTACCCAATGTGTTTACCTAATGTTCCAGCCTACTACTTCCACCTAATGTTCATTTCATAACTTTTATTATTAATAAGGTGCAGTAAAAACTATCGAAACTAATGTTTTTTATCTTTATGAATTATGAGTTTGTAGTTTGAGAAAAATATATCATTCAATAGCCTGGCTAATCCTAAGGACAGTAAGGGTACAGTAGTGGATGCCACAAACTTGGAGAGTCCCTAAAAAGTATACAATTGCCTACCATGGTCACTAACAGGTTATTGAGGTCTCCAGACAGCTCAGTGACTTTTGTTTCAGTTACCATCCATGGCCAGGCCAGCCAATACAGTCTACTTAATTTGATACTCATATCAGACTGATATCCAGAGCATCAACAGGTTTATGAAAAGTGATCTAAAAAGCAGTATCTTAAAAATAAATGTTATCGATAACATGGGTGAGAAAAACTACTTGTTTATACCTCTGACAAACACAAAATTGATTACATATGTATGTTCATCGTCTTTTATATGTACAGGGAAAGGACAGAAAGAACCCTACCCGCTTACCTCCTGCGTGCTGTAGAAGGCAACAAAGAGGAGCAAGAGCTGCTGGCTGGAAAGTCTTCCCTCTTGTACTATAATTTTTGAAGAACAGGAAAAAGGAAAGAGCAATATAAGGTTTTTCCCAGGGGTTCCAGTCATCGACTCCTGATGCTACCTTGCTAAAATAACGAACGGGCATAAAAATCATATAAAATAAATTTCTGATTATCAATTCCTATGCAAACAATAATATAAATATCACTGAAAGTACAAAAACTGTTCTGCTTTACTTTACAAAGCATTTAAGAACATTTTGGAGTTAAGTTATTTGCTTTTGTATGTTTAAAGAGGAGGTAAAATGAGAATGATATAATTCTGAGTTAACAATTCAGACCAGAAGATATTTCATAAAAGAAATAGTAGGTAAACTACTCAAGCATAAAGTAATTTATCCAAAATCCTAGGTAAACTGATTGAGTGCAGGTGTACAGCAAAAAATATCACCACACAAGAATGAGAAGGTGAGGGGTGGTTCGTCTAACAACTCCTACATATATCCAAATAAAAGAAAATGCTTTTGAGAGCATGGCAAATATGTCTCATCTGAAAATTTTGTGATCTAAAAAATAATCATGATCAAACTTTACTCAATCACATTACACATAACCTGAAGTAGCGACTGATTGCATTGTGAAAATGTACAGCGTTGATTAATCCCAAGTAAATGTAAATAGAAGGGTAAAGTAAAAAGTGTATTTACATATATTCAATTATAAACTGTGCTTTCTAATCACTGCACATGCCTTCACAAAGAGATCTATGAATAAACCAAGACTTCACTTTTATCAAACATGTGGAACAAATTTGTTTAAGTAGCATCTTCACTGAACTACTTGTGACCCTAATCAGTCATCATACATTGAGGTATATAAGAAATAATTACCCTTACAACCTTTTATTCTAGTACACTAGGAATGAAATGTTTTCTCTACAATGTTATCAAATGAAATATAATTCCTGCTGAATCATTCTCTCTTTTCTGTTCACGAAATTCAGAAGTCTTTATACATACTGATAATAATTCTAGTAAAGAAACAAAAATGCTTAAATTATTACAGTAAAGCTCATTCAAATTGTAACTAATTACATAAACAAGTACACTTTCCAGTTATCTAACATGGTAAAGTCCCTTCTCAACAATGATGAGCCATTATACTGTAACTTTACAAAAATACAAAACCAATAAGATTTCAGCACAACAGGATAATAAGCAATAAATACATGTCATTTGCAAGAACTCAAGGATAATTATCTACATTTTACTTGCATACTAATTATACTTCATTTTTTCATTATATATATATATATATATATATATATATATATATATATATATATATATATATATTCTTTCTTTCATACTATTCGCCATTTCCCGCATTAGCGAGGTAGCGTTGAGAACAGAGGACTGGGCCCTTGAGGGAATATCCTCACCTGGGCCCCTTCTCTGTTCATTGTTTTGGAAAATAATACAAAAAAAAAAAAAAATAATGAGAGGAGAGGATTTCCAGCCCCTCGCTCCTTACAAAACGGGAATCGGAGATTAAACATTTAATGGTACATACCTTTTGCCCTCGAGATGATTATGTAAATATTTAAGCACCATCAAAACATTCCCTTCTGAACAATATATATAACTGTAAGTCCCTTATCAATACTAGACACTATTTTCAAAAGAGGTTACATAATATAGATATGTGTATAGTATACATCACTTCACAATACACTGTAACATGGAATCAAACAGTTATACTTTCAAAAATATTTTGCATGAACACGACTTACATTTGTGTTATAGATATTGGCAAAATAAGTGTAATTTTTTGAAAAAATTGTCATAAAGCCATAAATAATGTATACAAGAATGGATCATTAACTAGCATGAATAATCATCTTCCACAACAATGCATACCTGCATGTTGTATTCCAATATTTTTAAGACAAATGCTTTTTACAAATTCTCAGTATCCTAAATTCAGTAAGTTGTTTTAGTGCTAGTAAACATACTGTACATAAAATAGAATGTCAGAATGAAGCACACAGTACTGCTGATACATAGATGAGCTATTTTGTCTCCAAAATGATTCCTAACTCTGAAAGTGCTATGAAATCAAATGTAAATCCATCCTAACACAGTCTATCAACAGTACTGATTTATCAATGGTAGTCATAAAACAGAAACCTGAGGATATTTCAGCTGTTAACTTCATGTAATTAATTAATGAAGAGATAATTGACATACAATAAACCTCCCATGGTCCTAAATTCACATGGGGTTTTACATGTACTTTTACTTGTACCTACAAGAAAAAACAATAATAATTCCCTTTTCTTCCAGCCCTGTACATTTTCCTTGCTAATCGAAGGTAGTTAAGCTTAAGCTAAAACATGGACTGCTATCTGGGAACTTGGAGTGTAGTCCATGTCCCCAGATATCAGTCTGAAAAAGAAACAATGTCTGTTTTTGTCAAGTTCAAAGTCACTAGAATTCTATTATCCTGTAAACCCGGAAGGTAGTACTAAAACAAAGATCTAGTCTGTACTGTCATTTAGCAATCTGAAATGGAATCCAGGGGGTCAGACGACAATCCAGGACAGAAACATTGGCAGGTTACCAAATTTCAAAAACTGTCAGATGCCAAAATAAAATTATTACTGGGCTGCAAACTTCAAATCAGTATAGCCAAAACATATCATCATCTACAATCACTATAAGAGATTTGATGAAGGTAGTGTTTCTAAGAATTATAAACCACTGTTATAATACATCTTTTATTTCAAAATGCAAAGCATTTACTGACAAGCATGAAGGTTTCTGTTCTATGTCATTTATACAACTTCTACAACAACTCCTTATCAAACAAATACAAGCCTAAGTCGGCCTCTCCAGCACGCCGAAGTTGAGTTACCATGTCCCCAAATTTCTTTATAGTTTCCACATGTTCATTTAGAAGATTATCATCAAGAAAATGGACAGCATGGGCATCATCCTTTCTTGATGCCTCTTCATGAAGTTCTAGGAGACACTGAAATCCCAATTGTTTTTTTTTTAGTTACAATACCATTGTTTATTACTCATAGGTGCTTGCCTTAAGTAAAGCAACTGACTGATTTCCTTACTTGACCAGTCCCTTGACTTTTGGCACATATAAGATGGCATCATATTGCTAACCTAAAATGCAATATTCTTCAGAAAGTTCCAAGACATATTAAGTACTGAATGCTGAGATAAGATATAATCAGCATCAATATTGGGTGCAAACTATGCAGGTTCTGGAAGCCATCTAAATCAATGAGATTCAAAATTCCACAGAATGGACACTCTGGTCTCACTTGATGAGTCATCTTCTGTGTACAATGTGAATGACTAATAAGTGCCAATATTAGTGCAATGAAGATGCAGCAGGCAGATAAGACAAGTTGGTTTGAGAGTAAGTGTGAACAGGGAGGACTTAGAGGATGTGGAGAACTTAAGATACCTTGGTGCTGACTTAGCAGCATATAGAACCAAGGAAGCAGGGGTGAGTTATGGGGTAAGGGAAGGGGCGAAGTTCCTAAGTGCATTCAGGAGTGTTTAGGCAAAGGAGGCTAAGTTTGATGATGAAGATGCAGTGTTGCATGAATGTAATTCTTAGGCCCTGAATATAAAGGGAAAGAAAAGGAATGACACATTGAAAATGACATGCCTACAGACAATATGTGGTTCGAAGCAGGTTAATCATGTAAGGAAAGAGCATTAGAAATTGGTGTAGTATTAAGCAGAGTCTGGCTGAGAAAGCTGAACAGTATGGGCTAAAAGTCTATATATATGAGGGTACAAGCTAAGAGGGACTAAGAGGATATATAGGTCAGGAGTGGAAAATACAAGGGGAAGAGGGAGACTGAGATGGAGATGCAAGGGTAGAGTGAACAGGCTTTGAGCTATCTGGGTCTTAACATTCAGGAGGGAGAGAGGTATGTATGGGATAGATTGAATTAGAGTTGTGGTATACTGGGGGTGACATGCTGTCAATGGGATGAACCATGGCATATGAAAAGGTAAGGGGAAACCACAGAATCGTCTGAAGGGCTTGACTGTGGATGGGGAGAGAGAAACTTGGTTTCAGTTCATCAAACATGACAGCTGCAGAAAAATAAATTAGTATGAAAAATTAATTGGTGTGAAAATTTGTATTTCACTTTATCAATGCAGTAATGTGAATGCAAAGCAGAAAGAACCCAATATATAGACTAAAATAGTGAAAATAAGATTAGCCTCTCTCAAGGAAAGCTCAATATCAGATAGCACTCTACTGACCTCAGATTCTCAGGTCAACAGAAATATTGGATCAAAATCAATGCAAAATATCATAGCATGAGAGAGGAACTAACAGTGTACATCTGAACATTCTGTATGTTGTATATAACAAACATTTGCTTGTTAATTCCTAAGAATGAATAATGCAATGCTCTTCATTTCTGAATTTCTTCTTGAGAAGTATAAGGCAAAGACTGCACTGTGTTCTGTTTATCAAAAAGATAACACCTTGCCTCACATGATGATACTGTACCACCACTGTCATACATCTAAAGTATGCAACAACTCATTTTGGTTCAAAGTCTTCATTAACTTCAATCAACACTCTATGGAATTCACATGCTTTTTTTCTGTATAATTTCATTATAAACCATCTAAGCATACAGTACTTACTTTTTTTAAATCTGTTTTTTGTCTTCTGCCTTTGAGAGATATCACCCTGAACAGCCAACTGAACCTTCAATGAAAATACTTTTTTCTAGGCTCTAGACTGCCTACTTCCACCACTCCTACTAGCCTTCTAAGGTTAATATAAATACAAATTATGGTACATCTAATGGTTTTTCAGCATAACATACACACTGTACAGCATAGTTCAAAATTCATATATACTTGAGAGAGAGAGAGAGAGAGAGAGAGAGAGAGAGAGAGAGAGAGAGAGAGAGAGAGAGAGAGAGAGAGAGAGAGAGAGAGAGAGAGAGAGAGAGAGAATCATCTGATTCAGCAATTTTTTCAACAAAAGGAGGTGGATTGGAAGCATACGTCAGCTGTGACGTATGCCTATTTTCTCTCTATATAGAAATCTCCCCATAGCCGTGTGAAAGATTCGTAAGACCTCTAGAGAATACAGGAAACTTTCACAGGTGGGAGCCTTGTATAGGTGGTTCACCACTTCTACTCTCCCCTTATTCGTACAATGTAGTGTGGTAGGGGATGTTTCTGCTTTCTCCTCCTGGAATTTTTCAGCCTCCAACTGCACGAGATCCTTATTAGTCTAGCCCTCTGAATGTGACTTCATAAACTCAGCCACATCTCCTTAAGCTTCAAGGCAAGAGTCACAAATGTTTGCTGGATCTGGGGCACCGTTTCTGCTTGCCCAAAACCTGAGGATCCAATCTCACACTCAGGCCATACGTTACACAAACACTGTTCACTGTCATGGGTGTGAATTTCACGCATGACACAGAGATGTTGTTCACAGTATTGTTATAATTCTTCTGCCCCTCCCAGATTGAAGGACTACCCTCCCCATATGTACCTCTGTGGAACTGGCAAAATGTCCTCGTTGGGTAATATATGCCTTGAGGGCAGCAGTCATGTCCTAATCCACAGGCTACAGCAAGCAAGTGATTTTAAGAAGTAACTCCTCTCTAACATTTAGACTCCACTCTAAGGTGTTGAGATGGTCTTGTGCACTGGCGAGAATAAGTAATACCTTAGCTGCTAAATCTCTATCGATGCAATAGCACCCTACAGCTGGACAGAAAAGGTCTAACACAAAACTCATGAAAAATGCTTTAGGTGAACAAAATCTACTAGCTTAAATGCCAAGTCACAAAAAATGCGAAATTTACACAGCCCTGGGATTTTCTGAATGAAAGTAGCAGGTGCTCGATTTCATTATCTCCCTTATCATTTCCTCATAGTAGAAGCATCAAGTGTACTTTGTTTGTCTTGAAACAGAAAATGGTCTTTTCTTCCTTGCTAATGAATTTTCTGGTCAGTATCATTTTCCAGAAAAGCCTTATTTCATCTACATTACAGTATACTGCTGCTAAGGTGTATAGCCCCTTTCTTCAACAAATTTCTTGAAATACTCCACGTAGCTTACTTTAAGAATGAAACAGTGAACAAGTATCAAAGAAAAAATTAATCCAAGTACTTTGGGCTACCTAAATACCAGACCTATGAGCCTTCCTAATCATACTAATACACAAGACATATACATATATACACATGTACATATTTATAATTGCTTGCCTTCATCCATTCCTAGTGCCACCTTGCCCCACAGGAAACATTATTAGTATGCTTCAAAGAAAATAAGATGCTTCAGGAGGAGGTTAAAAGCATAAGGAAAACAAGTATGCAGTCTGTAGGGGGTGATGGGGCCTATCAAATGAGTCAGTTTCTGTCTGCTGATGACACTGCAATGGTGAGAGATTCGAGTGAGAGACTACAGAAATTAGTAACTGAGTGTGAGGGTGTGCGTGAAAGAAGGAAGATGAGAGCAAATGTGAATAAAAGCAAAGTTATTAGGTTTAGTAGGGCAGAGGGACAGTGAGAGACTGAATGGAGAAAATCTGGAAGTGAATTGCTTTATATGCCTGTGAGTGGATATGGCAGGCAAATGGAACTGTGGAGAAACAAGTCATAGGATGGGTGAGGGGGAGAAGGTTCTTAATGCACAGAAGAATGTGTCATAAGACAGGTTGTTATTTGGGGGGACGAAAATGGGTAAGTTTGAAGCATAGGGGTTCCAGTGATGTTGAATGGATGTAAGCCAAAAGATATAGATAAGGTTGAGCAGAGGAAATTAATTGTTTGAGGACAACACATGGTGTAAGGTGATTGATCTTGTAAGTAATTAAAAAGGTAAGAGAGAAGTGCAGTAATAAGAAGAGTGTGGTTGAGGGAAAGCTGAAAAGGTTTGGACATATGGAAAGAATGAGCAAAGGGAGGTTGACAAAAAGGATATATGCATCAGAAGTGGAAGGAAAAAGAAGTGGGAGACCAAACTAAAGATGGAAGGAGGGAGTGAAAAACATTTTGAGGGGTCAGAGGGTGCTAGAGGGTGAAAAGTGTGCATGTAATAATATGAACTGGAATGATGTGGTATACAAGGGCTGATGTCAGTGGGCAGTCAGGGGAAACCATGGAAAGGTCTGCAGGGCCTAGTTGTAAATAAGGGGCTGTGGTCTTGGTACATTTCACATGACAGATAGAGAATGGATGTGAGCAAATGCCACTTGTCTTCTATTCCAGGCTAATGGCTAATGCAGTACATTTCACATGACAGATAGAGAATGGATGTGAGCAAATGCAGCTTGTCTTCTATTCCAAGTAATGGCTAATGCACAAAACAGCATACAAGTATGGAAGAAGGAAAAAGATATTACTGGAAATAACAACATGATTGCATGGTAATACATGCACATATTATGCCATGAGGAGGGATACATCATACATCTGACAGTAATGCAGCCTGAGCAATAATGGAAATGATCACAGTCATTTCATATTACAAAGCATTCAGAGGCTTCTGGAGAGGAAACCATTATATCCACAAAAATCTTTCCCACTATAGTCAAGTAACTAACACACTATTTCTTTTTGCGCTTAAACCACACATTTCAGTATAAAAAAATTTGAACTATGGATAGTACACTAGCAAAAGTTAAATCTTAAATCTTATGCCTTTTCCCACCTTGTTGACTTGTTTCTTGAGATCCAAGGCTGTCCGGAGGCCATCAAGTCCACTGCCCCACTCCTGCTGGGAAGGTGTAGGTATGGCTTGCAGCACAATGCGACCCCCACGCTGGTTTTGGTACTGAGAAAGAATAAGGTTCAGGTTACATCTATAGCCAAATAAACTAACCTGCATTCTATCAAACCCTTGTGAGATCAATGACTTACTATATAGTAAGCATAATTGGATTTTGAATGCTTGTATTACATAATGTCTTGCAAATGGTTCCTGACACTATTATGTTTACATAACATCAGGCTGAGATCCTTGGGGTTGTATTTCAGATGACATGATAACTGTCACACCTCTTAAGCATTCTTTTCCGATATTTCTGCAATGACCCCTAAATCATAACATTCTCATACTTCAGAATACACAGGAAAGACGGGTGAAAGCATGCATGGGATAAAGCGGACATAAGTAATGTGGTAAATAAGGGGTGATATGCTGTCAATGGATCGAATTAGGGTATATGAAGCAGCCAAGGGAAATTACAGAAAGGTCAGTAGGGCATTTTTGTGGATAGGAGGCTGTGGTTTCAGTGCATTACATATGACAAATAGAGAATGGATGTGACTGAATGAGGCCTTTTCCTCATCTGTTCCTAGCATTACCTCACTTACTTGGGAAATGGCAAACAAGTATGAAAGAAAGATAACAAGAAACATGACAGTATTAAGATGCAAGAACTCCACTGTATCCATGTTTAACTCTGGATCTGATAACACTTGGATATACATGAAAAAGGTCAGCCCCTGATAAAGTCAGAGTTGTGTTCCCAGTAAATGTGACAAGGCAAAAACATTTTTTTCCTTGCAAACTGATAAAGGGTAGATAGATTCATTAACTCCAGAATATTTTCTTTAGTAAAAGACAAAGTTGATACAACAAATCATTTGGACATAAAATACAGTGCCTCTAGTTCTCACATAATGACAATTATATGCCTGGAGATGTGTCGTAATAATAGTCAATGAAACCCATGTTACAAGGGGGTTAAAAATCAGGCCAAAAGTTTGCCCTATCTAATTTTTGTGTATGGACTATATGCATATAACAATAAAGAAAATGAAACAAGATAAGTTCCCATGTGCAATTTCGCACAAAGATCATATCATCAGGGGATATACAAGAATGAGACAGAAGACATAGAACAGACAGTCGATACAAAAGGAAGAGACGTATCTAAGATGCCATTGGTAAACAAGCGTTACCGGATGGTGGTGTTTGGGTTTGGCAGACCCTAACACCACCAACCTGAACACTACTATCTGGTGACGTTTGTTTACCAACCATGAGTTTTCTGAAACTAATCTAAAAAATTATAACATGCTTGCATGAATCTGCACTTAATGGGCTCATATATACCAGAGCCCACATGAATATATTTGCAATTATCGATCACTGAAATTTTTCTAATATCATATGGCCTTTTACAGTTTTATATAATCTCAGTATTCGGAATTTCTTTATTGTGTGCGTGTTGTTAATCATTTAGACAAATGCAGAGGAAGCTCTACATACATGGTAACCTTACTCTTATTCAAAAATTTATATTGTAGAGGTTCTTAAACTTCTAAATGCCATTTGCATTTACCTCCTCCTTGCTAAATACATTTTCTGCAACAGAAAGTGAACCTATGGGTGTTTGCAACTATGCTGCAGAAAATGTACATCCTCATTACCCTATATACACATTTTCTAAATATCTTCTAAATTTGCCCTTTTCATTCATTGTCCAAACTTTAAGACTGCATTTTTCAAGATTATATTTCATAAGTAGGTCTATTACTGCTCATCAGGTTTGAATCTATCCGCATCAGTTTGAACCTCCTTAACCATTCTGGTACCAATGAATGTCATGTTTGGTATATAAATAACACAAATAAAAAAATAGCTCACTTAATATAACTGAACTGATCCGAACACTTACACAGCTGTCAATCCATTCATGAAACCCTCCATAGACACAGGCTTGGATGCCTTGTTTCAATATTAATCTTCTACAAGGGAGTATCAAAAGGATCTCAATCAAAAAATACACAATCTATTCACCCATCCTTTTTTTCTAAGATATTACTTTCACAAAGAAGTTTAACAGATAAGTCCTAAGTCTTTACTTCAAGAATCTGTGTAATCCTTCACTCTAAAAGCATGGGTGTAAGCATGTAAGAATATAAGTCCACTCATGTCAGTCTGTAAATCAATGAGTATATTTCTTTTCTACAGATGAAATAACACATTCTTTTCTACTGGCAGACAAAAATCTAAAATAAGTTTGCAAAACTTGTATATACTTGTGTTTCCCTCAAAACATGAAATTCTTACCTTCATCAATTTCTGAGCATTTTTGAGCTCACTGTCACTGTAGTCCTTGAAGAATTTGGACAACCCTGGAAGACCTACATCATCTCGATCAAAGTGGTAACTCTGAAAGAAAATTTCTATGAAAATACAGATTTAATGAAGTATATAACATATGTGTGCTTATCTGGAAAAAAATAGACTATGCTTATCCAATATAGGAACTTACTTTCTATCAGAAAATATACTCATCTTAATATTTATTCTTAATGACTTTAAAATAATACATCTATGTGAATAACTCCTTAGATGTACAGTTCATGCACAGAGTCTATGCTGCCTTGCTATGTAATGTGACCTACAAATCACATACACAAATCATAAATCTTCTCAACCATAAGCAGAAACCTACAAATGAGCATTTGCTTTATGGGGGTGGGGTCAGCCTCCACAGTAAGGTATGTTTATGAAACGAGTAGATACCTTGAGGAACACAATCCATTGCTGGTATTATGCAGACGACTCCATCTTTGGCAACACTACCAACAACAGTTCTCCTGACTTTAGTGCCCTTCAGGATATCACCAACAACCTACAGGACTGGACTAAGGATAGTAATGTCACCATCAATCACACAAAGACTGTGATGATGCACATCAACCTGGGTGGAGAAAACTTCCTGCCCTCTGACATCACTCTAAAGTCCAATGGGTAATCATGAGACTTCATAACTTATTGGTGTCACTGTCAATCATGGTTTAAACTAGTAGAGTCATGTTAGCACTATCATCATATCTTCCTCAGTGTCATATCATCTGAACTCACGACTGTCTGTCGACACTATCTTCATTCTACCTAAGTTCATCTATGACTCCCCATGCTGATCTTCCTCCCTTACATCTACAGAGACCAGTTGGAAAGAGTGCAGGAAAGAGCATGCAAAATCATTCTTGGCCCATCTTACACCACCTACCAAGATGCCATCGTCTCACTGAATTTGTCTACTCTCTCTGAACAACACCAACACCAGCAATTCACAGCAGCAACCATAAAAATGATAAAACTTCTTTTCTGAATCACAAAATATGTAATCCTAAATCGGATATCATGGAACCAGCACAGGCAGAACTTCAAAACAATTAATTCCTCTGAGATCTCAAGAACCACCCATGGGGAATGATGGACTGTACAAGTATCATGAGATTCCTATAAAGGGATAAACATGCATTATCATCACTTCAAGTGTTCGACCCATCTCCCAATGAAAAGCTATATTCAACTACTCACTTCTAATTCCAGAATCAGCACTCTAGATGACAATTACTCTGGGGTATCATTTAGTAATTCATTTACAGAAGCACCAGCAACCGTCCACAATCAAAAAAGCTAGGTTAGGTCAGAGAGTAAGAGCTTTGAATGCATCCTGAAGGTATGCCTACCCACTGCAAAAATGAAAAAAGAGTTGTATGAAGAACCTCTGAGCAAAATTTCAATTAGAAACCTTCACAAAAGTGATATTCTTACACCAAATTTCCCTAAGAATAATAAAACATACACATCTGACTCTTATCACGGTACACCATGGAACTGTTGTGGTGATTCATTTACTATGCAATTTATGCTGAAGCTAAGATTTTTTCCCCTAAGGACTCGTTAAAGACTTATAAACAGGAATACAGCAATATACACTTCTTCTATGATTTTCTAGAAAGAAATATGTGGAACACATGGAAACTCAAGAGGTCATTTATAAGGAAAAAATGGAAACACAGCAGCTGTGAAAAAACAGGTACTGTAATGTACCTAAGAAGTTTTAGTTAATCACATTAGGTTTTATGAGTTCCAATCACTACTTAAACTAGATCAATTTGTATATAGCTAATTGAGACAAAAGTCTATTCACATCCTTAGACCCCAATTATTGTATATCTGTCTACATCTCTGATGCCTGTTCCCAAATGAAACTTCCTTAAGGGAACTGCCACGGCAACAGAGTCTCCAGAATTAGTGAGCTCCAGCACTTCTTAGCCTTTAGTGCCTCACTCTTAACAAGTCACTGGCAGAGGGCAACTCAAGCACAGTGTTTGCAGAGGCTCCTACTTAATGTTTTTACTATTTCTACGTAATGCTCCTTCCTTATGTTCCTACTTACTACTTCAACCTAATGCTCCTGCCTAAATGCACCTACCTACTACTACTACAATCCAGTGCTTCTATCATTTTGCCAAAAGACAGGGCTAGCTTATATAGAGCTCCCTGCAGGAAAATCTAAAGTTAGGAAGAATAAGCCGTGTGAGTTAAGTGTTGTTAAGTGCTATACATTACAAGGAGAGACTGCATGTCTGTCCATGTGTAGGTGAGGCAGAAAGGCAAGACAGCCACCTAAGTCAGAGAAGCGAAAATTGACAATTATGAAATGCTGGCTCACTATGCATCCATCCCTAACCCTTCTGATACTCAGGTGGGTAGTAATGGTAATATAACTCCCTGATCATTACCTGCCTAACAACTATGACCTACATATCTATAAAAATATGGATGGCAGAGGAAATAGTACAGTATCTGCTGAGATAAGAAAATAAAATTCTTAAACTATCCTGGGAAAAATAAACATCAAGATCACCATATATCTGAGCAAGTGGTTTGGGGTTTTAGCGAACACCGTGTAGTGACACCTTTACTTTGTGGCCCCTTTGTGCAGACTTTAGAGTGGGGTCCCCTTCCATCACTCAAAAGCCCCTTTGAGGAGACCCTGATAGACACCCTCCATCTGCTGCTCCAGAGTTCCTTTGAGCAGACCCTGAGTGATGCTCTACCTTTATTGCTCTAGAACCCTTTAGCACAGCCCAGAAATGACACCCTACCTCCACTGCTCCAGAAGCCCCTTTGTGTAGACCCTTCAGTAGTGCTTTCACTCCTTTTGAGTGAATAGACTCTGGAGTCATGTCTTCCCTCTACTGCCCCAGTGTCTTTTTGTGAAGAACTTGGAGCGACACCATCCCTCCACCACTCGAGAATCCCTTTGTGCAGACCCTGGAAAGATGCCCTCCACCCAATACCTCATATGCAGAACCTGAAGTAAACCTCCCTCCATAGTTACAGATTTCCTCTGTACAGACCCTGGAGTAACACCTTCCGTCCACTGCCCCTTTGTGCAGATACAAGAGTGACTAGCCCCTTTATGTAGACCCTGGATTAACACCCTCCCTTAATAGTCCATTTTGCTTGCCACTATGGTTGATCTGATGCAAGCAAAACAATTTAATCTAATGGGCCAGGGTTAAGACTCCTAGAATGCACAATGGCGAGGTTTCCCTCCTTGCTTACAGCCAACCCAACTGTTCATCCTTCCCTTTGGAGCTCAGCGGTAATATGTGTATGACTTTACATAAATTACATATATACAAGGTTGTTACAGGGCAACACGTAAAACTTTCTCTCAGTAATACACATAGGCATCACACTGTGTTGCTCCAAAGGCCTGCTTATCTACAGTCATGGTTCACGAAGACTCTCCACATGGCTGCACCACTAGCTTTTACAACTAAAAGCCATTTACACACCAGTGAACTACGAGTGCAGGCAAGACAGCCCGTCTTGCCTGCAGTCGTAGTTCACTGGCGTGTAAATGGCTTTTACAGCGACCCAGTCCAGAATCTAAGGCCAGCTTTCTGTTTAAATCTTTCCTCCTCGATGTTACAACTTACTGGCCCCTTCAATGAGGATGTTCACGTATTAATGGCGACATGACGTAAAACAACAGGTAAAGAAACAAGCAATGCCAATGTCTTCACGAGCAATGCCACTCCTCCTGATCATTGTGAATATGCTTTCACTGTTGCTTGGTAACAAAGCAGATAACATCACAAGCAGATAACATCACTTTATCTTGAACTGCACAACAAATAGGTAAAAAAAAAAGTACCCAGAATGCAATTAACCCCAGACCTTCGACTAGTTGATAAACATAACCATTTCGTAAACTATAAATTATTGATTTTTAATCATTTTCAAGTAATCGACAATAACTAAGAAGAAATCACTCACCATGGAGAGGAACACATAGTTGGCGTACAGTTCCATGTTAATATGCTTGTTAAAAGCGGCCTCGGTGTCCTCATGGTAGTTTTGGCGAACTGCACTTGCCATCTTGCCTGTACTCTATTGTCTCAGCTTGTAGCATCAACACAACCCTCGGAGGGATTATATAACCCACGTCCACAGTGATGCCACATCCTACACTGAAGCTATAGCCAGCTTGGCGTAAATTTATCGCCAATGAATACGGAGTTCTTTGGCTATATCTCTTGCCATGGCCAAGGGTCAAATGTACTTATGGCCCTGGAATTAACAGGAATACCCAATGAAGGTTTTTAGAGTTTTTCAGTTTTTTTTTGGTTATGATAATATTGTAGGCCTTCATGAGCCCGAAGCCAAAATAGCCGGTCATTCTGTCTAAATCTATCTATCATATTCCTGAGAGACTGGACGCACTGCATGTATTTGGGACGTGTATCGTAAAAAAATGGTTGACATGATTCTCTAGATGAAAGCAAGTGTAGTTTATTCAGTGGGGGAAACAACGTTGATTTGAAAGCTCTTTCACATTTACAATTCCTGTAGGTTCTAGTTCGTTGCTCAACAGAGATTTTTGGCTTTGAATTTGGTTTTAGAGATGATGGAATACGTTCTTATTATAACTAAATAGGAAAAAGATTGGGTGATCTTTTCATTGTTGGCGCATAAAGAAAAAATAAAATGACGTCGCAATCTGACTATGGTGTCTGTATTCCACCATTACAATCATCGCCAAGTTCCCTTATAATTATAGCCAAACGTTTCAGAATTTCTATACATGACAAATTCTGGCAATTGTGCCTAATAGGCCTCAACATCTTAATCTTATCCAATAAATTCATTCACTGTGTTGATTCGTCCGCTATGAATAATATATGTCATATTTTTCATTAGAATATTTCCGGAAAAATGGTCATATGTAAAACTAATATCTTATTTGGTTTTCTTTAAAAAACTGTTAGTAGTCTTTGTTATATGATGAGGAATTGTTTATCCACAGTAGTGCCAGCTACCAATGGCAACCAGCCAGGCGAAAAAGCGCATCATTGGATAACAACTGAGAATCCGGAATCATTATTTCTATCTGTCATTTCCACGGATTTTGCTCAGACTTGAAAAAGGTGAGCCAATTATTTTTTTTCTCTCATCTCCTCAAGTAGATTTGTGTAAGAAAACCATTATCTTCCTTTGCATAGCAAGATTGTACTGTGGGACCTTGAGCTTATACTAGCCCGCCATGTTCTGTTCTCTATCACCTGTGGCTATTCCATAACTTTCAATAGGAATATCTTTAATCAAGAGATTTATGTTTAATTGAGGGATGCTCACACACTCTAAAGAGGCTCCTTTTGGATGCTAGGGGTGACTATTGCTTTACTGATCACCACTCATGTTTCCCCCATCTTTTATCCATGTAAATATCCTCTGCAGGGATGTCAGACAGACTTTAATTTGAAAAACTGAGAATTCTTAAAGATAAGAAAGAAACTCATTCCTGCTCAGTGAGAACATTTTCCACCTAAGGGGATATGGGGGGAGCCTCCTCCCATAGATATTTGTTGAGGTTTTACGCCCCCAAAACATTTCCTGTGTGCTTGAAAGTGATATGACCATCATTTTGTGACCTCTCAGACTTCAGTGCTAGTGTGAAATTGTATGTGTGTATGTGTGTGTGTGTGTGTGTGTGTGTGTGTGTGTGTGTGTGTGTGTGTGGAAAATTGGAAAATTAAAAAAACGAGAGGGGAGGATTTCCAAGCCCCGCTCCCTCCCCTTTTAGTCGCCTTCTACGACCCACAGGGAATACGTTGGCAGTATTCTTTCTTCCCTATCCCAGGGATATATATATATATATATATATATATATATATATATATATATATATATATATATATATATATATATATATATATCAACCTGAACCAGGTACCTATTTTATCAACCAACCCCTAGAGATGGATGAACGGCTGGATTGACTGTGGTATGACTGCCACAAACAGGATTCGAACCTTTGCGCTTTACCCTGACGGACCCGTGAATGCGTCACAGTCAGGAAAGCTAACCGCTAAACCAAATTGCTTCATCAAATTGTCATTAATCATTCATTAACGTGTTCATCTGTCGTCTCTTTTGTTCAGACAGCAGTTTTATAGTGAATTGTCAGTAATCATATATTTACATGTAGCTTTTCAGAAAGCTTGTTTATATAATCAAATCGTTATTCATTTTTTTTTTCATAATTGCTATTTCCCGTATTAGCAAGAGAGCATTGGGAACAGACGAAGAAAGGCCGCATCTGCTCAAATCCAATCTGTAGATGTCATGTATAATGCACCGAAACCACAGTTCCCTATCCACAACCAAGATGGATGGTGACAGCTTGTTTAAGCTGACCCCACTCTACTCGCACCTCTTTATAGGCCAGGTCAGAGGTCATCTTCTCCCCCAGCACCACTGGGGTTTGGTCAGATCCCTACAGGCATGGGGCGACCCTTCCTATACGCCTTCTACGTTCAAAGCGTAGGTCCCCAACCACTATGTGGGGCCCCTTAGTCACGACCCTCTTATGACGCCTTGTCAGAGACACCCTAAATTTTCAAAATTTCTCTGGGGGTATGCCCTCAGTCCCCCAGAGGTAGTGATTCAGGGGGCCCCTAAAAGACAATTAAGGGCCAAAGAAAGCTAGGGCGGGCCCTACTTACTGGTCACGTCGTAAAGCCCATCTCTAGTCCATCATCGAACACCTCTGGTCTTTGAGAGGACCATTACGGACCAACGCTGTCAAAAGGCAGAATGAAAGTGCTCAGTAGATGGTAAGGAAAACGTGATAAACAGCATAAATAATATATTCCCCTTCTACAGAGGAAGAAATGAATATAAACACTATATCTGAAGTTGATGTAGATATCAATGCACGTACGAGAATAAGTAACACACATTTCTTAAAGACTACAGGTCTTCCCCCAGTGGGCATTACTTCCACCCGGCAGTGAACAGCATCAATACGTAACTTGGGTTATCAGCTCGTCATCTCTAAATGTGTCATCATCACCAGCTGAACTTTTTACTCCTCTTCAAAGCCTATCAGCAGTTCGCGTGTCCGCCTCCCCTTTGTAAGCTTATATAAGATCCATTATCACAAAGCAGCCTTTGTTGACACATTTGGTTGTCAGTTTCACTCTTAACAGCTGGATTACCTAACTCCATGACTGGGTTGATAATCCAACGTTATGTGACAATGAGCACAATAAAAAAGTAACAAATAACAAAGGGCACTATACAACAGGGCATTTTGCAAAGTACCAAGTGAATCATTGTTTATGACAATAATGCCACATGGTTAATTCCATTAATACTAAAACAATCTAAACGATTAATCATACTTTATGATCACAGTATCTCTAGTGTTTACGTCAGTGTAGTCCTGTTCCTACTCCCATCAAAATTTCCATTTGTCATCATCTTTACGAACGAGGACACACACCGATATCGTCAGTGAGGGGCGTCTGCCTGCCAAGTTTGTGGTATGGACGCCTTGTTTCCTTCTTTATGATGTGGTAACTGAGAGTGGTATACAGAAAGACGAACAACACTACCATGCTGTACGGACAGGCCTATGTCCAAGGGCGTGCAACCAGTGGACGAATTGCTAGGACAATACCTATTGCATGAGGAGAGGTGAAGAAGAGTCCCGTTGTGGTGCTTATGGTACAAGAGAGGCGTTGACTGGGCTCGTGGAGCTGCTGTAGAAGGAAAGCGTAGCAGAGGTCCCCCATGGTTGCGCTACATGAGGGATGTCCGTGGCTAAATGGTTGACTGGCGTCAAGGTGGCAGTGTATGGATGGTTTATGACACCAGCAGGGAACTGTGTCTGTGTTATTCGCATTGTAAAGGAAATTATGAGTGCGTGCAAGAAGAACTGTGAAGTGACGTGCCATTCACACGGTCTGTGATGTAAACAGCGAGTCAGGAAGACCAGTCCCTTATGTTGTAATAAGAAGTCTTTGCTCGATTGTCCCATTTAAACTGGAAGCAACAAAATGTGTGTGTGTGTGTGTGTGTGTGTGTGTGTGTGTGTGTGTGTGTGTGTGTGTGTGTGTGTGTGTGTGTGTGTGTGTGTGTGTGTGTGTGTGTGTGTGTGTGTGTGTGTGTGTGTGTGTGTGTGTGTGTGTGTGTGTGTGTGTGTGTGTGTGTGTGTGTGTGTGTGTGTGTGTGTGTGTGTGTGTGTGTGTGTGTGTGTGTGTGTGTGTGTGTGTGTGTGTGTGTGTGTGTGTGTGTGTGTGTGTGTGTGTGTGTGTGTGTGTGTGTGTGTGTGTGTGTGTGTGTGTGTGTGTGTGTGTGTGTGTGTGTGTGTGTGTGTGTGTGTGTGTGTGTGTGTGTGTGTGTGTGTGTGTGTGTGTGTGTGTGTGTGTGTGTGTGTGTGTGTGTGTGTGTGTGTGTGTGTGTGTGTGTGTGTGTGTGTGTGTGTGTGTGTGTGTGTGTGTGTGTGTGTGTGTGTGTGTGTGTGTGTGTGTGTGTGTGTGTGTGTGTGTGTGTGTGTGTGTGTGTGTGTGTGTGTGTGTGTGTGTGTGTGTGTGTGTGTGTGTGTGTGTGTGTGTGTGTGTGTGTGTGTGTGTGTGTGTGTGTGTGTGTGTGTGTGTGTGTGTGTGTGTGTGTGTGTGTGTGTGTGTGTGTGTGTGTGTGTGTGTGTGTGTGTGTGTGTGTGTGTGTGTGTGTGTGTGTGTGTGTGTGTGTGTGTGTGTGTGTGTGTGTGTGTGTGTGTGTGTGTGTGTGTGTGTGTGTGTGTGTGTGTGTGTGTGTGTGTGTGTGTGTGTGTGTGTGTGTGTGTGTGTGTGTGTGTGTGTGTGTGTGTGTGTGTGTGTGTGTGTGTGTGTGTGTGTGTGTGTGTGTGTGTGTGTGTGTGTGTGTGTGTGTGTGTGTGTGTGTGTGTGTGTGTGTGTGTGTGTGTGTGTGTGTGTGTGTGTGTGTGTGTGTGTGTGTGTGTGTGTGTGTGTGTGTGTGTGTGTGTGTGTGTGTGTGTGTGTGTGTGTGTGTGTGTGTGTGTGTGTGTGTGTGTGTGTGTGTGTGTGTGTGTGTGTGTGTGTGTGTGTGTGTGTGTGTGTGTGTGTGTGTGTGTGTGTGTGTGTGTGTGTGTGTGTGTGTGTGTGTGTGTGTGTGTGTGTGTGTGTGTGTGTGTGTGTGTGTGTGTGTGTGTGTGTGTGTGTGTGTGTGTGTGTGTGTGTGTGTGTGTGTGTGTGTGTGTGTGTGTGTGTGTGTGTGTGTGTGTGTGTGTGTGTGTGTGTGTGTGTGTGTGTGTGTGTGTGTGTGTGTGTGTGTGTGTGTGTGTGTGTGTGTGTGTGTGTGTGTGTGTGTGTGTGTGTGTGTGTGTGTGTGTGTGTGTGTGTGTGTGTGTGTGTGTGTGTGTGTGTGTGTGTGTGTGTGTGTGTGTGTGTGTGTGTGTGTGTGTGTGTGTGTGTGTGTGTGTGTGTGTGTGTGTGTGTGTGTGTGTGTGTGTGTGTGTGTGTGTGTGTGTGTGTGTGTGTGTGTGTGTGTGTGTGTGTGTGTGTGTGTGTGTGTGTGTGTGTGTGTGTGTGTGTGTGTGTGTGTGTGTGTGTGTGTGTGTGTGTGTGTGTGTGTGTGTGTGTGTGTGTGTGTGTGTGTGTGTGTGTGTGTGTGTGTGTGTGTGTGTGTGTGTGTGTGTGTGTGTGTGTGTGTGTGTGTGTGTGTGTGTGTGTGTGTGTGTGTGTGTGTGTGTGTGTGTGTGTGTGTGTGTGTGTGTGTGTGTGTGTGTGTGTGTGTGTGTGTGTGTGTGTGTGTGTGTGTGTGTGTGTGTGTGTGTGTGTGTGTGTGTGTGTGTGTGTGTGTGTGTGTGTGTGTGTGTGTGTGTGTGTGTGTGTGTGTGTGTGTGTGTGTGTGTGTGTGTGTGTGTGTGTGTGTGTGTGTGTGTGTGTGTGTGTGTGTGTGTGTGTGTGTGTGTGTGTGTGTGTGTGTGTGTGTGTGTGTGTGTGTGTGTGTGTGTGTGTGTGTGTGTGTGTGTGTGTGTGTGTGTGTGTGTGTGTGTGTGTGTGTGTGTGTGTGTGTGTGTGTGTGTGTGTGTGTGTGTGTGTGTGTGTGTGTGTGTGTGTGTGTGTGTGTGTGTGTGTGGAAAAATTGGAAAAATTAAAAAAACGAGAGGGGAAGGATTTCCAAGCCCCGCTCCCTCCCCTTTTAGTCGCCTTCTACTACCCACAGGAATACGTTGGCAGTATTCTTTCTTCCCTATCCCAGGGATATATATATATATAACCGTGTTGTTATTTCTCTCGTCAGCGAGGTAGTTTCACGAAAAGATCAATAAGCCTTAGAGATAAAACTCCTTGCTTGAAGGCTCATTTTCCATATTTTAGAAAGTAATACGGATGAGGAGTATTTCCAGCCCCTCATAGTTGTCTTTCTCGACAGGAAATTCGTGAGCTGTATGCTTTTTTCCCTATCCCATATATATATATATATATATACTATATATATATATATTATATATATATATATATAATATATATATATATATTATATATATATATTATATATATATATTATATATATATATATATTATATATATATATATAATATATATATATATAACCGTGTTGTTATTTCTCTCGTCAGCGAGGTAGTTTCACGAAAAGATCAATAAGCCTTAGAGATAAAACTCCTTGCTTGAAGGCTCATTTTCCATATTTTAGAAAGTAATACGGATGAGGAGTATTTCCAGCCCCTCATAGTTGTCTTTCTCGACAGGAAATTCGTGAGCTGTATGCTTTTTTCCCTATCCCATATATATATATATATATATATATATATATATATATTATATATATATATATATATATATATATATACACTGTGGTTTCAGAGGTGTTAGAGGATGTGTGGATCAGGTGTTTGCTTTGAAGAACGCGTGTGAGAAATACATAGAGTAACAGATGAATCTGTACGTGTCATTCATGGATATAACAAAAAAAATATGATGAAGTTGATATAGATGCCTTTTGGAAAGTCTGAACAATATTTGTTGAGGGACAAAAGCTTTTAGAAGCAGTGAGTTTTTATCAAGTGTGTCTGGCATGTGTACGAGTAGGAAGAGAGGAGAGTGAATTTTGCTAAGTGAAACTTGGTATGCAGTAGGTGTGTGTGATTTCACCATGGTTGGTCAATTCGTTTATAAATGAGATGGTGAGGGTAGTAAATGAGTCTTGGAGAGAGGGGCGAGTATGTAGTCTGTGGAGGATGAGAGAGACTGGGAAGTGAGTCAGTTGTTTGCTGATGATACAGCACTGGTGGTGGATTCGAGCGAGCTACATTAGTTATTGACTAAGTTTGGAAATGTGCGCCAAGGTTATCATGTTTAGCAGAGTTGAGGGGTACGAGTTTGAATGGAGAAAAGTTAGAGGAGGTCAAGTGTTTTAGATACATGGGAGAGGATATGGCAGCGAATGGAACCGTGGAAGTAAGTCATAGGATGGGTGAAGGTTCTGGGAGAGTTGAAGAATGTGTGGAAAGACAGAACATTAAATTGAAAGGCAAAATGGGTATGTCTGAAGGATTAGTAATTACATCATCACTTGGGCTCTAAATATGGCTGTGTAAAGGAAGGTGGATGTGTTGGAAATGAAATGTTTGAGGGCAATATGTGGAGTGAGATGGTTTGATCGAGAGAGGATGTGTGTGTTAGAAGTGGAAGGAACAAGGAAAGCGGAAAGAACCAACTTGGAGAAGGAAGGATGGAGTGAAAAGGATTATGAAGCAATCGGAACAGGAGTGTGAAGGCTTGATTGGGAAAGTGAGCATTAGAACGATGTGGTATACTGAGGTCGACGTGCTGTCAGTGGAGTGAAACATGGCATGTGAAGCGTCTGGTGTAAACCTTGGAAAGGTGTGTAGGGCTTGGTTGTGGAGAGGGAGCTGTGGTTTCGGTGCATTACACAAGACAGGTAAAGAACATAAGCGAGCTGATGCAACCTTTCTTCGTCCGTTTTCATACATATTTGCCATTTCCCACGTTAACAAGGTAGCGTCAAGGACATACGACTGAGCCTTAGACGGAAAAATCTTCATTTGGCTCCCTTCTCTGTTCCTTATTTTGGAAAAGTAAAAACTGGAGGAGAGGATTTCCAGCCTTCTACGACACGCAGGGAATACAGGGTCAGTATTCCTTCTCTCCTATCCCAGGGATTTTATATATATATATATATATATATATATATATATATATATATATATATATATATATATATATAATGTTCCTTCTTTTGGAAAATAAAAAAAAAGGCCCAGTCCTCTGTTCTTAACGCTACCTCGCTAATGCGGGAAATGGCGAATAGTTTAAAAGAAAGAAAGATATATAATGTGTGTGTGTGTGTGCGTGCGAGCGCGCGCGCATGTGAGATTAAGGACAATTTGGCTTAATGTGTTCTTGACCACAAACTACATATTTACGGAGATCCCAAGCAGAAAGGAACAAAGTACTTTCATGTAAAGGGAAATTCTATCACCCGATCTGCCCATCCCTGTCAAACAGCAATTTTCATTAACTCTTAACTAAGATGGCTGACACTGGTACTTGACACTTGTGTCTAACTCCAGGGTGCAACTTGCTTTTTGCAATTCAACTATTTTAAAGTAAATCGTATCCTCATGACTAATGTTTTCTCCTAACTGTTCGACTTGATCAAGGGCAGGACTTCCTGCTAGTGCTGTGCTGTTTTTATGACTGGTTCGTGGGATCTTTTTGAACCCATATTATCAGTGCTGTTAAATTTCTCATTTATACTACATGTTTTTATCAGATTGAGGTTTCATGTCGCATAGGTGCTAGATAATTCTAAGCAGCAGAGCACAAGACTTTTTAGCTTTTATTTCTTGCATTCATAGGGTGTTTTGGCCTATCAAAGATAAATTGCTGTATCATGAGAATTTTATTTCAAATTACTTCTTGAGGTCTTTTCAACTGGTTTATCTATCATGTAAAGCTTTTGAGGATTACTCTATATAGGGTCAACAAATAACGTGACACTATCACAACTGACCATACATAGTACTCAATGCAATAAAGGAGCAATTCCAGCTTCTAGTTAAAAGTACTTTAAGTACTCAGATGAGGCGCATAAATTTCATTGATGGATCCCCTAGTGTATCAGATTTCAATGTTAGGTGCTCGAGTTATGGCCACCAGTTGAGTGGCCTTGACCTTTCCATAAAGCTCCTCTGTCTTCAATGCATGATCAACTTTAATTTCAACAACACTGTTTGGGTAGTAGCTTCATCAGTAGTCATTTGATTTTGGATTATCCTCATCTCCAAACTAGGAGCATTTAGCAACATTGCACATTCAGTTACTACCCATTCAAGGTTTGGATTGAGCCTAGACACCTAGTGACATTAAATACATCCTTCTGTAGGGACTAGAATAAGGAGTGACCAGTCATGTAATTTTTCCTTCAACCAATTCCTAGCTAACCCTGAGTATTAATCATTTTGGGGAATTGTGGTGTCACTGATTAGAGACAGACATTATCTAAATATGCTTTTACCAGAAGCAATTCTGAACATATTGAACTACACCATGCTAGTGCTTTAATACCAAAGTGGATTACCAGCTGAACTTTTATCTAAAGAAATCATTGCACCAAGTGGGTGATTTCTCTATCTTTAACACTTTTATCTATAGAAATCATTGCACCAAAAAGGGTGATTTCTCTATCTTTAACAAACTTGTGCATCAATATAAAAACCAGCCTATGAATACAGTTCTGTGCCTCATAAGACTAATCCATACTACTACCAATCATTATTCAAATTTCATGTATATTCCCTACTCCTTCCAAAAACAGGTCAAGATCATGTTGCCCAGCTCACAAAGGATTACCATGGAGCTTTTATTCTGAGTATGGACAAAATGTGCGAAACAAGAATAATAACATGTACAACCGGGAAAGGATCACTTACAGTGGATTTTCACTAAATGGGCTATGCAATAAACAAAACCAATTCAATATCTAATTTCATTCACAAGTATACCAAGAATTTGCATCAGAGTATGTGCCCCTTCCAGATGTGATATCAACCACTTGGTCTCCTTTTGCATGAACCAGCTTTTCACGTTCATTATCTACTATTCTACCCAACTAAACAAACACACATACTTCACTACCAAGCTTTAAATCTCTGTTCTACCAAATAGGTTCTCTGCACAACCCATTATCACTGCCTTATAAGTTAGGCCACCTGTTATAGCAGTGTACGCCTCAATCTACCTGTAGTTTCATAATCATACTTTAACATTTAAAACAAAGCAGATTCTAACTCAATTTATTTGATATTTACCTTTTCATTCAAATTTTTAGTCCAAGCTCAAGTGAACTACAACCACATAGCAATATGATTTGACAAGTCCCCTCTAATAATGTCCTACCAAGTGTACATTTTCTTAAAATAGGCTCCTTATCTCGAGTATACATTCTTCTCTGAACCATCTTCCAGCTATCCATTCATGTCATGTCAAGTTTTCATCTCTGGATCTAACTCAACTACTCTTTTTTAAGTTCTCAAGATTTTTTTTTTTTTTTTTGTCGGTCTCCCACGTTCGCGAGGTAGCGCAAGGAAACAGACGAAAGAAATGGCCCAACCCACCCCCATACACATGTATATACATACGTCCACACACGCAAATATACATACCTACACAGCTTTCCATGGTTTACCCCAGACGCTTCACATGCCCTGATTCAATCCACTGACAGCACGTCAACCCCGGTATATCACATCGCTCCAATTCACTATTCCTTGCCCTCCTTTCTCCCTCCTGCATGTTCAGGCCCCGATCACACAAAATCTTTTTCACTCCATCTTTCCACCTCCAATTTGGTCTCCCTCTTCTCCTCGTTCCCTCCACCTCCGACACATATATCCTCTTGGTTCTCAAGATATATCTAACATTTTTAAGATTAAGCTGCCGAAGTGCCAAAATTTTCAACCCTACCTTTTGATTCAGAACAAAACCTATGTTTGCACAATGTCAAATGTTTTTAAAGTGAGCAGCTCCGACACAAAATACCACAACCAAATTCAGCCATCTTTACACTAACTTACCTTTTGGTTTCATAATTATTGTATTATACTTAACCGCCGTCTCCTGTGTTAGCAAGGTAGCGCGGGGAAACAGACAAGGAATAGCCCAACCCACTCACATATACATGTATATACATAAATGCCCACACATGCACTCACACATTTCACTGTATACATAGACTTATATAGTCAAATGCATATTCATACTTTCTGCCTTCATCCATTCCCATCACCACCCCGCCACACACAAAATAGCATCCACCCTCCAGCAAGGTAGCATCAGAAACAGACGAAAAAGGCCCCATTCGTTCACACTCAAAGTCTCTAGCTGTCATGTGTAATGAAACCACAGCTCCCTTTCCACATCCAGGCCCCACAGACCTTTCCCATGGTTTACCCTAGAAGCTTCACATGCCCTGGTTCAATCCACTGACAGCACGTCAACCCAGTATACCACAGCATTCCAATTCACTCCACCCCTTGCATGCCTTTCACCCTCCTGTATGTTCAAGCCCCGATCACTCAAAATCTTTTTCACTCCATCCTTCCACCTTCAATTTGGTCTCCCGCTTCTTCTTCCCTCCATCTCTAACACATATATCCTGTCATTCTTTCCACACTCATTCTCTCCATATGTCCAAACCGTTTCAACACCCTCTTGTGCTCTCTCAACCACACATCTCTTACCCTTTCATTACTTACTCGATCAAACCACCTCACACCACATATTGTCCTCAAACATCTCATTTCCAACACATTTCCCCTCCTCCACACAACCCTATATATAGCCCACACCTTGCAACCATATAACATTGTCGGAACCACTATTCTTCAAACATACCCATTTTTGGTTTCCGAGATAATGTTCTCCTTCCACAAAGCTAAATCCACTCCCAGATATCCAAAACACCACTTCCTCCAGTTTTTCTGTTTAAACTTACCTCCCAATTGACTTCTCCCTCAACCCTACCGAACCTAATAACCTTGCTCTTATTCACATTTACTCTCGGCTTCCTTCTTTCACACACTTTGCCAAACTCAGTCACCAGCTTCTGCAGTTTCTTACCCGAATCAGCAACCAGCGCTGTATCAGCGAACAACTGACTCACTTCCCAAGCCCTCTCATCCACAACAGACTGCATACTTACCCCTCTCCAAAACTCTTGCATTCACCTCCCTATCAACCTCATCCATAAACAAATTAAACCACCATGGAGACATCATGCACCCCTACTGCAAACTGACATTCACTGGGAACCAATCACTTTCCTCTCTACCTACTAGTACACATGCCTTACATCCTTGATAAAAACTTTTCACTGCTTCTAGAAACTTACCTCCCACACCATATATTCTTAATACCTTCCACATAGCATCTCTATCAACTCTTATCATATGCCTTCTCCAGATCCATAAATGCTACATACAAATTCATTTGTTTTTCTATGCATTTCTCATACATTCTCAAAGCAAACACCTGATCCACACATCCTCTACCACTTCTGAAACCACACTGCTCTTCCCCAGTCTGATGCTCTGTATATGCCTTCACCCTCTCAATCAATACCTTCCCATATAATTTCCCAGGAATACTCAAACTTATACCTCTGTAATTTGAAGTCACCTTTATCCCCTTTGCCTTTGTACAATGGCACTAAGCATGCATTCCAGCAGTCCTTAGGCACTTCACCATGAACCATAAATACATTGAATGTTCTCACCAACCAGTGAACAAAACAGTCACCCCCTTTTTTAATAAAAACTCCACAGCAATACCATCCAATCCTGCCGCCTTGCTGGCTTTCATCTTCTGCAAAGCTTTCACTACCTCTTCTCTGTTTACCAAATCATTCTCCCTGACCCTCTCACTTTTCACACCACATCGACCAAAACACCCTTCATCTGCCACTATCATCAAACCTTCAAAATACTCACTCACTCCATCTCCTCACTTCATGACTACTTGTTATTACCTCCTCATTAGCCCCCTTCACCGATGTTCCCATTTGTTCTCTTGTCCACTTTATTTACCGCCTTCTAAAACATCTTTTTATTCTCCCTAAAATCTAACGATACTCTCATCCCAACTCTCATTTGCCCTCTTGCACCTTTCTCTTGAAATCCTGCCTCTTTCTTTTATACATCTCCCAGTCATTTGCACTATTTCCCTACAAAAATCATCCAAATTCCTCTCTCTTCTCTTTCACTATCATGCTTACTTCTTCATCCCACCAATCATTACCCTTTCTACATACCCTTTATATCTATAATAAATAACCTTAAGCTTCCACGTCACCTCTTTTCTAAGAAAGTATCCGAAAAATTTGCTTAATTACATTTAACCATTTCTTTCTGTACTAAGATTGATTCCATATCTCTGACTACACTGAACTCAAATGCATCTATACCCTTTGCTCTCACACAATACAAACCTCCCACGCCATTACAAGTCTGTTATACAAAACGTTTAGATAATCATAAACTACAAGGCCCATGCCTGTTGGCTTTCCAACTTTTCACTTATTTCATGACAATACCCAGCTCACTTTTTTGGAGTGGTAGTTGATGCTTATGTATGTTAACTGACAAAACTGATCATGCACAATTTTTCACGAAAGCTCTCCAAGAACAATATAAATGCAAAAATCTATAAAATTGGATCGGTAAGGTTAACAAAAACAGTCTGTTAGATACCCCTTTAATGATATGAAATGAATCTAGCATTCATACAGTGTAATCTTATGATGTCAATAGTAACTGAAGGCCAGCCATCTTACATAAGCTAATCTGAAAACTTTGATTAAAATCTATGTCTGTTAATCTTAACATTTTGGGTTCTAACATTTTATTAAAATTACCAGTGTATCTGCAGCATTACCATCTGAAGTGCTTTAAAGATAAGCTAAAATGAAAAAATTATGGTACTACAGAAATTGTTACATCACCTTGTGCTACCCATTATAATCTACCATTCATGAAATCATTTAAGTACACACCATAATACATTAGTATATTTCTGACCTGGATTGAAGCACCATACCTCTTGAAAACAATAAATACAAGGTTTTGGCCAACATATAGAAATAAAATTAACAGTGCAAACATTTACAGCAGGTGAGGGGTCAGAAATATCAAACTTTAGGCATACAAATGACCACATGAATTACTACAGATACATGATGGGTTCAAGTGATTCTAACTTAAAACCTGAAGTGGGATAATCCTTCGTTCTAGTCAAGGCAAGCCCACGTTTTAATGAAACCATCCTTTAGTGGTGATCCTTATCAAACAGGTACTCTCCAAGACCACAGGTGCCAGCACGCTTCAGTCTGGTGATCATGTCTCCAATCTTCTTCAAAGACTCAACTTGTTCTTCTAAGAACTCATCCTCAAGCATCTTTGTCAGATGTGGGTCGTTGTTTTTACTGGCTGTACCATGGAGCTCCAGAAGGCACTAATAAAAATAAATAGAGTTGATACATTCCACCAAATAATTGCCAAACCACTGTAAACTATCTGAAAGGGTGCACCAATGTATGCTCAGTAGACTATATAACATTGATAAAAATACTTGGCATTTAGTAGACTATATAACATTGATAAAAATACTTGGCATTTCGCTATATTTCAGATAATTCAATATACAATTCCCAAAAATGACCTTTCAAAATAGGGAATTTGAACAAAAACATTTTAGCCATAACCAAACTGCTCCAAAAGGCAAATGCAATTGAAAAATATATCTTACCTGGTTAACTTGCTTCTCCAGATCCAAAGCAGCCTGAAGGGCATCATGGGCATTACCCCATTCCTGCAGTGAAGGAGCAGCAACGGCTTGCAATACAATGCGGCCTCCACGCTGGTTCTGATACTGTATGGGAAAATCAAAAGCATAAGAACCAGAGCATATGTAAAGATTCTATGGTCTGCAATACCTTAGCATACACAGTACAATGAGGGATATTAAGCACCTTGCATATAAAAATGAAGTCCTCTTGCTCTATTTCCAAACAGTGATATTTTCAAACAATGCCCTTGCAAATGCTATACTATTCCTAAAATGAAATGATTTCTCACTGACAAATCTAAAAATTACTTCAATTTCCCCTTCCCAAACTAAGTTTAGAAAATGTCCTTCGTTTAACTGCAGTTGGATGAAGTGATCTAGAAAATGGTTGAAATGTTATCTTCCTTTATGTGCAGTATGCAAAAGGCAAAATAAAAATCACAGCAGGTGCAAAGAGTACAAAACAAGGGAAAATGTGTTCAGAAACCTTCAATCCTTTCATTACAGTCAATTTACTGAAATACTATGAAAAACAAATTTCATCTTAAAACATTAAAACAGTTATTAAATGACCTTGTTACAAAGCAACATCCTGGAAAACAGGATAGCCGACATAACTATTACCTTTTATGCAAGTTGTGAATACACTAAAGTAAAATAAATTGACAATAAAACATAATACAAAAATGGAAGTAAGAAAAAAATAAAGCATATGAATGCTACTATCGGTTGTTTGTTTATATTGGAATTCACTGTGCATGTGCAAATAAGTATTAAGTGCACAGACATATCAAGGATAGGCTTACACATGGCAACAGCCCAACAACAATTAACAAATTACTTTAATCCTTTAATGTAGTTTCCAATTTCCTTTATCAAAAGCCACGTATCATCCCTATGTTGCTTGCATACTTTTTGGCATTTTCATCCCAACAAGGCAATGCTTGGGCCTTGAATGCACAAGAAAGGGTGGATGCACTGGTAAAAAAATGCCTAAGAACTATGTGCAGCATGAGGTACACTGATTATAAGGAAGGACGCTGAAGGAGTAAAGCATGGTAGAAAGCACAGTTTGATTGAGGAAATGCTAACTTAGTCTGGATATATAGAAAGAGTAAGTGTATTGAAACTTAAAGGATCAACAAGAAAAGTGGAAGGAGCATGGGGAGGAGAAAGCCAAGATGATGCAAGGAAATAAAGGATGTTTTTGGTTTTCAAGACCTGAACATTCAGAAGGGTGACATGGTGTCACTTGGTTAAACCACATTATTTGAAGCAGCCAAGATAAACCATGGAATTATAAGTATGGCTTTGCTGTGAATGGTAAGCACTGAATTCAGTACACTAAACATGAAAGCAAGACTGGACTGTTCTTGCTAAGGCAAGAGAGGCAATTAGGAAAGCAAGTACATATTTCATTCATACTTGTTCACCCTTTCCTGTATTAGCAACAGCACTAGGAACACACAAAGATCTCAATCCCTCAGATCCATTCTCTAGTTGTCATTTGTAATGCAATGACAATGCAGCCCTCTAACCACATCTAGGCTCTAACATTTTGTGGTTTCCCCCAGCCACTTCATATGCCCTGGTTCAGCCCAATGACATCATGTCACCTCCCAGTATACCGCATCATGCCAATTCACTATCCTATGCATGTCTTTCCCTTTGCATGCTTTCCCTCTCCTGCATGTTCAAGCCCAAAGCACTAAAATATTTTTCACTCCATTCTTCCACTTCCAATTTGGTCTCCCTCCTCTTGTCTCCTCCACTTTTGACAATTTCTGTAACTCTCCCAAGTCATTCTCTCCATATTTCTAAACCATTTCTGCACAACTTCCTTAGCTCTCTCAACCAAACTTTCATCAGAAATAAAAATATGTAAACACAATTAGAGAATGACTGAGAGCACATGTGACCTTTCTTTGTTACTGGGGCCACCTTACAAAAATGGGAAACAGCGATCAAATATGAATATATACATTTCCTCTTTCATACTTGTTCCATTTCCTATGTCAGAGGTGGCATCAGAAACAGATGTGGCCTCGTTTGCTCTTATGCATCTAAGAGGTCATGTATAATGCTTTCAAAAAGGCCCCATCTACACCCACACCCCAAAAACTTTTCAGTGGTTTCCGCTGAATGCTTCCTGTGTCCTGGTTCAGTTCTCCTGTATGTTACATTGCTCTCATTCAATCCTCTGTAGACCTTACACTCTCCTGCATGGTTCTGGTCCTGAGCACACAAGCCATTATGTATGATACCCTTCAATCACCAACTTGGTCTCCCTTCTTATAACCCCCATTTCTGACATACATCTTTGTAAACATCTCAATGACCTATCCATATATATCCAAACCAATGCAGAACATCCTCTTCATCTACATCAACCATACTATTTCCATTACCACTGCTCTTTCTGATACAATCATTTCTTAATTTGATAAACCCTCCTTGCATCATTTGTCCTCAAACATTTCATTTTCAACATATTCTCTCCACCATAGTTTCTTATCTAGAACTCGCCCCTTAGTTCCATACAATGATCTCTGAATACTGCTTTATCAAATACATCCATCCATGTCCTCGGTGGCAAAGAACACTCTTTCCACACACTCCTCAAAAGCACCTAGGATCTCATAGCCTACTCACCAAGCCCCATGGCTCACTTCTGCTTCCACAGTCCCATTTTTTGCAGTGTCTACTTCGAAGTGTTTAATTCATCCCACTTTCTCGAAGCTCTCCACATTTAAACTCACACTCCAACTGAAATATTTGGTTCACCTCTGGTTTTCCCCAATGATGTTTACTTTAGTCAGTCAATTTGAAGATCCTATAATTTCTTGTATAATTCAAAATATCAATCAATGGCACCTGGCCTTCTTTATGAATTTCTCTATTTACGAAGCAATGTCAAGTTTACAAAAAATCAATACATATCCAAGCCGATGCTCAGTTCTCAAATGCCACTTCTATTTCAATATTGACCTTCAAATCATTAAATAAAAAGAACCCAACTTTTGCAGGCATCTGTAGGCTTTCTTAACATGGGCATACAGCCATTATCTATGCAGCTTTTAACAGATTGAAAAACAATATCAAAGCTTGGCGAGTTAATCTTTTATAACCTGAAATACTTACATTTCAAGAATCATACAAATCTATTCACTCATCTTCAAACAAATACAAAAATATTAAATTTTTTACCTTCATGAACCTCTGTGCATGTTCCCTCTCTTCATCACTCGAGTCCTTGAAGAACTTGACCATGCCAGGAAGGGAAACATCATCACGATCAAAGTAGTAACTCTGCCGGAGAAAAAAATTCCTTACAACAACTTTTAAAGATTTCAATATGTAGTTCTACAAACATAAGCAAACCCAGGCATCCACAAACTCCAGATCTTCAAGCCTGGCTCACAATAAGTCCCCATGGATGAATATATCTCATTTCAAAACTTGCAAAAAAGATTTCAGTATGTGTGATACAAGCAAATTTCTAAGGGGTATTTACATATACAAGCATAAATAAAATGGAGTTCATGTTAAACAAATCTACTGCTTGCAAATTCAAAAACCTTGCTTGTGTCACACCATTCCCTATGGTATTCTAGATATCAATGGTATCACAATTCAGACAAAAAAGCAGATATATTGAAGGGCCTTAGAAAATACATCCTTTACACCCAATGGTACTATCTAGCCTGCAGAAAGCATAAATCCTCTTAATCACTTAATGAAACTGCTGAAAAATGGTTCACTACATCTGCCCAATCACTTGTAACAAAACTTTATATTACCTTTTTCCCCTGACTTGGTATTTCTAACGTGCAGTTCATCATTTGAGAAACTTTCTTACACATCAAACGAGGAACATTGAACTAGCAAACATATGATGTAATCTTGCTCGCAGTTTCCTACATTAGCATCAGGAACACAGGAAAGGCTGTATTTGCTCACACCCATTCTCTGGCCTTCATGCCTAACATACCAAAATGATAGCTCCCTATCCACAGCCAAGCCCCAAAGACCTTTACAGGGTTCCCCACTGTACTTCACATTCTATCATTTGAACATGGTAGCATTTTTAAGGACTACTTGTGAACTACTTAATGTATGTACAAAGACATACTGTTTATGCACATAGGTGAATAATTTTTCCAAGGATCTATGAATAATCAAAACTTCTTTTGAGAACACCTCTCAATTAAGGAGTTCATGATATAATGGCTTGAGAAATATTTTGTTTTATGGTTTGAACCTTTCCAGTTTACTGTAACAATGAAATCTACCATCAGATACTTTAGTACTATCTGATACTCAGATATATATTTTCATTTTCCTTTTAACTTTTCTATTTCTGATTTACTGTATATATTCTCCTATGATGTTAAAGCCACCCGTATCAAATTTTACGACAATATTTACAAAAATGTTAACAGATAAGTAGCATATCAATGGATAAATTGTTAGAACTTGTTGCAATTGGTTAAAAGGTGGTAAGGTTGGTCTGGCTCACACTGACGGTAAATATCTACTTTGGTGGCATAGCAAAATTAATAAAAAAAAACAAAAAAAAAAATACACGAGCTTGATGTAACCGGTAAAATTACAATCTGTAAAGATCACTTTAGAGGGGTGTTATGTTTGATTTGACGAGTTGTTTTCTTGTTTCTATTAACTTTATTTTCACATTCAGCAAAGCAAAACCCAAGAAATCCAAGAATCTAACAACGCTCTTAACAGTGACTTCTGCAAGAGTAACAGAATTCAGCAAACTATAATAGTTTATCTCCACAATGTATGAGGCACACGGCCCATAAAAGTAAAACAATGAATTTGTATAAGTATATAAAGGCAATTCAAATCTCCTTTGGGAGCTTACAATCTTTCTTTCCATATACAGTATAATGCATTACTTTCTAACCCTTCACTTTAGTGCCAATTTCTTTTGTCGCTACAATATAATTCAGATTATGGCATTTTCTAACAGGAGTACCAAGTCATGCATCCCCCCCCCCAAAAAAAAGGAACATGATTTATCAAGGCATATCAAAATCTTTTGATATGTGAACACACAGTTCCCATGATATACTACTCCTAAACATGTAAATATCTTTCAATACAAATGGCAAGACCTCCACTGCAGGTATTTCTGAGATCAAAACAATGTAAAGCACTTAAAGCATAAGAAGCCATTTCCCCAAGCTAATCTAATGCAGAGTTACTAAAACTTTTACCAATTGTAAAATTTTCCCATATCTTCTGGCTACAAGGGGAAGTTTTCAGAAGTTCTGTTGATGTTCTTCCAAGCAATTTACCTCCTTTACATTAACCCCCACATTTCCCCATAGACAAAGCTCTCATTATTATGGTCACATCTAATTCCTTTCATCAAATTAAATTCTACAACACTGTATTACTAAACACAATTGCACAAGTGAATTCAAACAGCAACAGATCAATGATTCCTAATGAGGCTGGTTGTGATAGTGGAAGATAGCAGACTTCAAGACTCCAGTGGATTATTGTGGCATTAGATTTGAAAAAAAAAAAAAAGGAAGGCCTGTAAGCTTTTTGTAAATCTAAAGTAAACTTATCTTACAAACCATACAATCACTCAATATTCAAGGCTAATGCAGATTTGAAGCTAAATTACCTTCTCAGTGTTTTCATTAGTGCAAAGTTATTTCGAAGTCAATTTTGGCTGCATGTAATTCAGAAGTTTGGTCAGATTTCCTCTGTTAGATTATACAAATGTGGTGTATTTCTAATACGCCTCTCACATACTTCCATCTTGCACTTTCCTTCTTTAAGGTCTTAGCCACTCTGTGGAGAACTCCCGTGACCCCACAACATTCCTAGTCTTTGTTCTTCAATTTATCTAGTTATCCCACCACCACCTGATCCCAATCGAGTGCAATTCCGGCCACAAAGAACAAAGGTGTACGTATACCAATAATCTTCAAAGAATATTCATTAATACATACGACTTACTTACGAGCGCCCCAAAATATTCTATTTCCACTGTAAAACAAAGCTGTCCAAAGCTTGGTTAACACCGCCTGAGATTAGAAAAATATTTTTCTTACAGCAAACCATCCAGATGATATCGATCAAACCAAGAGTTAAATATCGACAAACCTTTAAAGCAGACATTATTTATAGCCTGCATGCGTGTTAACCTTCATGGTAATGCTATCATATTCGACGAACAAAGGTTTGTCATCACTACAAACTACATGGTTAATATAAACCTGACAACCAAACAAGGAAAACACCGCATAAGGAAGTTCAATGAATGAATTCCTTAAAGATCGAAGGCGGCAGCAAGACACACTGGCGACCTCATTTCTAGAAAGCACATTCTTGCTTTGGCGTCAGATTCCAGCCATACTTTCCAGCCAGCCGTGCCTTCCTCACTCCTCTTCAACATTCACACCAAACTTATTTTCCAATCATCAACCCACCGAGAACACCTATGCCGTACACAGGTCTAGGTCTCATGGGTAAATGAAGCCAAAACGTGACGAAATAAAAATTACATAATGCTAAGAACTGACCATGGACATGTAGACGTAGCTGGCATACAGTTCCATGTTGATTTGTTTGTTAATTGAGGCTTCACAGTCCTCATGGTAGTTCTGGCGGATCTGGCTGGCCATCTTGCTCTTGCTCTGAGGTAATGGAAAGACGAAGTGATGAGGAGTATCGAGAGGGATGAGGGATTTGCTGCGATATTAAGCGATGACTGAGACGCTCGTCCACACACTGGTGACCCGGAGCTTCTGACTGCGCAACTTTCTGCGCTGCTGCCTTATATACTACAAGCTGTTCCATTTGCCTCCCCGTTCTCCGTTATCTATATACATTTCTGATGCAGGAGGTGATATAGATAAGAAAGGGGAGGGACAAAGCCCGTGATACGCCGCGCATTTATATTACTGAGCATTGATCCATTATAGCGAGGTGGTGGGGCAGACAAATTTTCCAATTGGTTGTTTGTCCGCACACCAGTTTCCCACGTGTTTATATATATATATATATGTATATATATATATATATATATATATATATATATATATATATATATATATATATATATATATATATACATTACGATTTCATTTTAATGCAACTGAATATGGATTATATTCACAGCGTTTCACTAAAAAATTTGAATTATTAGTATGATGCAGTAATTTTCGATCTTATTAATCACTTGCACAAAATTGATGCATATGGTTAATGATATCTTAATATTCGAGGCTATACAGGTGTCAGCTTGGGAAGAGATAAATGCACCTTCTTGAAAGGCAGAAATATAAGCGAATAAAAACATATATATATATATATATATATATATATATATATATATATATATATATATATATATATATATATATATCATCTTGACCTAGTCAGAATCTCAACAGGACGGCAAAATTTAGGTCATAGAAATGAAAAAGCTCAACTGATGGAAAATCATAGGGAGGAGTTGAGCTCAAGGGCCAACAGATCTCGGAAATGAGCTGAGAGAGGATATTAGTGTGCTTAGTGGGGGGGGAAAGGAAATACGTCAAGGTTAGGGAGCCATACTTGTAGCGCGGGAGTGGGTAGAGGACAAGCACCAGACCACCACGGGAAACGGAGTGAGCACAAAGCATTATGAAGCCATACCGGCAGATCTTGTGACAGGACACAGTATGGAGAAAACGAGTGTATACACAATGAGTAGAAGGGTTATCATGATAGATGTTTAGAGGGGAATTGTTTTTTCATTACAATTAAGGCGTCAATAGTATATATATATATATATATATATATATATATATATATATATATATATATATATATATATATATATATATATATTTCTTTTTCTTTTAAACTATTCGCCACTCCCCGCGTTAGCGAGGTAGCGTTAAGAACAGAGGACTGGGCCTTTTTTGGAATATCCTCACCTGGCCCCCTCTGTTCCTTCTTTTGGAAAATGAAAAAAAAAAGAGAGGGGAGGATTTCCAGCCCCCCGCTCTCTCCCCTTTTAGTCGCCTTCTACGACAAGCAGGGAATACGTGGGAAGTATTCTTAATCCCCTATCCCCAGGGATAATATATATATATATATATATATATATATATATATATATATATATATATATATATATATATATATATATATCATATATATATATTTTATATATATATATATATATATATATATATATATATATATATATATATCATATATATATATATTTTATATATATATATATATATATATATATATATATATATATATATATATATATATATATATATATATGATCATACGTAATGTCTTTACTATCTTGGACCAAAGTATTTGGGTCCGTGGTTTAAAATTTGGACTACACAAGCTCTGGTTCACCCTTTACATTGGCTATGTACACTGCATTGACATTCCTTACATAACACATCACTCTTCTCTCTGTCTAATGCAGGCCTTTCGTCTTTCTGAATGTTCAGTCTTCGATACCCGGTCCTTTTCCTTCCGCTTGCTCCTTCTGCTTCCGACAAACACTCCACTCCGCCTCTACATCCTCCTACGTTCAGCACATCCTAGTCAGTTCTCTTGCTTACACTCGAGCTACTTACCACATCTTTATTGGCACTATTACTTCTTACTTGATCAGCCCACCTCATGATACATATCGTCCTCAGGCGTTTACATTCCAGCACGTCCAACCTCTTTTTTTCCTTTGCATTCACGTCCCTAAACACCTATCATATGACAATGTCGGGAATACTGCACCTCAAAACATATCCATCTTTGTCTTTGCGGACACTGCTGTTTCCCTTCACACACCCCTTGCTGTATCCAGGGCACTTTAGCTGGCGGGTATCCCGCAACGGACACTCAGTTCATGTTCTAAATGGTGGAAATTTAGGGACGCGCGTTACTACACCGTTTTCCACCCTGTTGCTTCTTTCAGTCCTCATGGCTCCATCCGCTGCCATATACACTTTCAGGTATCAGACACTACACTTCCTCCAGCCCTCCGTCTCCCAAGTCACACACACACTCAAACCTTCTCACACATAACCTTGATCTTCCTCAGTATCTTAATTTTCACATAAATGTTTCTTTTTCTTTAGTGAAGTCTCCCAGAGTCTGTTTTTAACCTCTGGGAGTTTACTTTCGAGTATACTACAGAGCTGTGCCATCCTCAAAGAATAAACTGATTTACTTCCCATATCCTCAACCCACGCCCAGCACACTGTAGACAGACCATCGCATTGACCTCCCTCTCCACCCCATCCATAAACAGATTAAACAACTATGGTGACATCACGTATCCCTGATGCATAATATCCACCCTCGCTTGGAACCGCTTCCTCTTCGTTCTTACTCGCATACCGGTAAAAGCTTTCCATAACTTAAGTAAATTTCCATTTATCCCATACATCAGTAGCATTTTTCATGAGTTATATGTCAACCTTATCGTGCTCTTTCTCCAGATCAAGAATTGCCACATGGAAGTCACTCTCTTCATGTATTTATCACAAAAATTCTTCAAAGAAGACACTTGACCAGCTCATCCTTTACTGAAACCATATTGTCCCTTCGCAATCAGATACCCTATGCATGCTTCCTCCCTCTTAATCACCACTCTCCCAACCAAGTATTCTCAACAGATTCATACCTCTTGGATCTTAATAGTGTTGTCTCGCTTACCCATAGACAAGTGTACTACACACACAGTCCGGTAGTCCTCAAGCACTTCAACTAGGGTCGCTTTGCGATGGACAGCCTAAACAATCAACATCGTGGCCAACTCCTTCCTTGAGAAACTCGGCTGAAATTCCATTTACTCCTGATAGTTTACGACATCATAGTATGTGCAAGGCTTTCACTGCCTCGTATTTTTTCTGACCGTACCATTCGCCGTGACTTGATCTGCCTTCCACTTTGTCCTAAACTTACCATCTCCACTTCTCCACCATCGAATACGCTCAGCAATGCTGCATAATACTCATTTAATATCATCTTTGTTCATTATCATATTTCTATCCATTCTCCCGTCACCTCCTTTTGATCCTCTCTTCTCACACTGTTCACCTTCTTCCAAAACATTTTCTTGTTCTTCCTGGAGTTCATCAATAGTCTCTCACCTTATTTATCATTTGCCCTCATTTTTGCAGCTCCTGTATCTTCTTCCTTTTGATTTTCTCTTGTACTCCTCCCAGTTACACGCACTCCTTTCCAATAGATGCTAACCATACACTTCCATAACAAGTTAAGTAAAAGACGGGAATGATTACAGTGATATAAAATCACGGCAGTGTACATCATAGCAATAAAGATCACAACCATGCAAGTTGATAACAGAATATATCACAATAATGTATGCTGACATCAGCATAGATCACAACAATGCATGATGATTACAAGAGCATATTCACAAAATGTATGATCACACCAGTACAGCCACAACAATGTATGATGATCACAACAGCATATTCACAAATGTATGATCACACCAGTACAAATCACAACAATGTATGATGATCACAACAGCATATTCACAAAATGTATGGTCACACCAGTATAGATCACACAATGTATGGTGTCATAACAGCATACTCACAAAATGTATGGTGATCACAACAATATAGATCAAAATATGTGGTGATCACAACAGTTTA